>NC_053027.1:6481154-6643543 GCF_003073215.2 Triticum urartu
ACTAATTGAATCAGCGCCATGCTGGAATCTGTCTTGCAATGTTCTGTTGGTTGCATTCTTTGATACTGCATATAAAAATATGGCTACTTGCTCTTGCACAGAGATGTACCTTGCATCCTGGAGAAGGTGATTTTCACGCAGTTTTTGTGCTAAAGCTTGAAAGATTGATCTCTCCATATGGAACCTCCATTCACATAGAACCTCATGGCCAGTAAGAGCTTCATGCACATAAGTAGCTCCATTCAGGATGGATGTATGTATTGCTCTCCTCTGAGATGATTGGGATGAGCTACCTTGTAATGTAGGGAGTATGAAATGTACAAAATCATCTTTGTTTCTTGACCGTCGGCTGTAGTTTGGATCCATTCAGCTTTAGGAATGAATGGATTTTGAGGTTATATAGCAAGAGAAAGAATGGACTATGTGTTCCTAGAGAAGTTCTTACAGGGGAGGAGGAGAAGAAATGACAAGCAAGTTGCTAGCAGTGCATTGTATGTGCTTATATAGCAAGAGAAAGAAGAAGCAACGGCTAGAGAAAGCAACGGCAAGAATGCAGTGACAAGTCATATAACGGCTAGTTCTATTTCCTAGAGAAGTGTGCAGATTTCAAAACTTGTTTCCTTTGTTCAGAACACCCCATTAGGTTCCCATTCCTCTTTTTGGAAGCCTGTAGGTTTCCACTTGGCACTCCATCCTATACCTATGCATTTTTCAAATCCTTTGTTTTATGAACCCACGTCCCGAACAGGGCCTAAATGGGCCCCTACTGTTTGGACCAAACAGGCTGGACCTGAATGATATGCTCAGTCACACCGACACTCCCCTGCCCCCTCACTTCACTCGCTCCAGTCTCCAGCCACATTGAACGCAGTGGCCGGAAGAAGTGACAGGCGCCGGGATTTCACCGGCGATCTGAGCCCGTCCACGGCGACCTTCGTCTCCGTCTCCAGATCCGAGGTTAGCCTATCTCCTTCCCCGATCTATTCTCCTTTTTCCTCTCTTTTCTTCTCTTGTGGGGATGGGGATCAAACCCTAGCTAGCTTAGCTGCCTACAAATTCCCCCCTTAACTAAATACTCTTTCTACAATTACTTTCTACGGCAGTGTTCAGCAAGGAGGATAGAAGATGGATGCTGCTGCTGAGGAGTCTCCCCGCCGGTGGCCATGGTAAGTTCCAATATCCAAGGTGCACTCTGTTTCCATGGTTGGTGCACTTTGTTTCCATGGTTGGTGCACTTTGTGTCTGTGATGGATGGACGAATGCTGCTGTACGTCCATTATCGGCTGCAGCAACAACATTATTCGTTCAAGAAATTGGTCTGATGCCCATCTCCATTTGTTTTTGTGGCTGCTGCCCATTTTGCAGGGTCGTACCATTTGTTGATGGTGAGACAGAGCAGCCAGCCAATGCCGTATCCAAGGTCCTCTGCGACGACAACCTCCTTAGGGAGATCATAGTCCGCGTCGGCTTCCCAACCACCCTTGTCCGTGCCGCCCTCGTGTGCAAGCGCTGGCTCAGGCATGCCGCCGACCCTGCCTTCCTCTCTCGTTTCCGCAAGCTCCACCCACCCTCCCTCCTAGGCTACTACTTCTCTGAGTGGTCGGTCTCGTCGAAGAATCTAGGTGCTCCACCCTTTCACCTAATGCTGCCTCAGCCCCTGCTGCAAGAGTCTTTTGGCCATGCCCCCATCACCATCCACCTTTCTAGTCCACGCTTTGTCCCGATGCTACCTCAGCCCCCAGAGCTTGCCACTGTCATCCGTCACCTTGCTGACTACAGGTTCGGTGTCCACGATGACACTCTACTGATCAAGCACTGCCATAACGGCACCATCTTCACCCAGCATGACAAAGGAGAAACAGAATTGACACTTGGAGTGCACCGCCCGCTGTGCCCTGAGAGAGGTATGCCTATCGTCCCACCATTCCCATGTGTGGAACGCAATCTCCAATGGTTTGGTGCAATGCTCTCCAAAGAAGGAAGCAACGGTGGCTTGTCCTACCTGTATGTGTTGGGTACCAAGGACTTGGGAAAGTTCCTGGTGCATGTGTATGTGTTGCAAGATGGTGTTTGGTCCCTGAATACCTCGGCCACATGCCAGCCCTGTCTTATCCATTGGGAACCAAAAGCTGTGCTTGTTGACAACAAAATCTATATCCCGGCCCGCAACAATGACAACATTTTTGTCTTGGATTTGATGACCTCAACTTTCTCCACAATTCAGCTCCCACAAGGAGTAAGCTATAACTATTTTAGGACCATGCTGTCACCGGCCGATGACGCTTCCGGCGTTTATCTCATCCATGTCAACGGATTTGAACTTCGCATATGGCTCTCCAAGGGGAACAGCTGGTTACTGGTCGATACCATTTGTTTGAATATGTTAGATCACACGCTTGAGGACGACCATAATGCAAATGTCCGGATAAGCCAGGTTGAAAACAATGCTGAGTTTGTTTTCTTGAGGATGGGTGGATGCACACTCTATCTGGACGTCACGAGCAAGACACTGTGTAAATTGCATGAGAGGACAGAAAATGGTCGACATTTCAGTGATACCAAGCCTTTTATGATGATTTGGCCACCCATATTCCCTGTGCTCAAGGATGATCCTGCAAGGTTTGCTTTTTGAACTTCAGATATCTGTATATCTGTATATTGCTCGTGTTGAGGCCATGCTTTTTTCCCCTTTTAAACAACAAGTGGCTAGTCCAAGCTAAGTCAACGGTGGGTAGTCTGCTTGTGTGTGAGGCACTTATCCTTGTATGATTGGTTTTCTTTTACTGAAATACCTACTATGGAATGGAAACAAGTGGGTCTGCAATATGACGGAATTCAAGTTGTACTGGTTGTAGCTTTTGATAAGAACAACATATGTTTCTGGACCAAGTTGATTCTTTTTAGTTTTTATTGTTTATAGCATGGACCTCTAGTTTTGTTGTATCACTTCTCTTGTATGTTTCTGTTGTTGCATGCTACAAATTGTTCCTACAAAAGTAAGCCTAGTCTTGTTATCATGTTGCCCACCGTATAAGAGTTGAAAGATGCTCAATCTTGTTAACATATTGCACACTCTATTTTCTTGTCTTGTTATATTATCGCAAACCCAACAAGTGTGGAATTCTGACTTCCTGTTTCTCGAATATAATCACGGTGTAATTTTCTGCTACATACCTTCAAACTCTGAACCTGAAGACATGTACTTTTGAACTCTGGACCTGTAGCAATGTGAGATGGATAACACTTGTTTTTTCATGAATGTTATTTAGTGGATCGTATAAATATTTCTTGAACCACAAGCTGAACGTAGGTACACAGGGTATGCTTGAACTGATCCATGGTTTGTGATTCAGATATATAATAGCGGCTAGCCCAAGCTAGCAGTGGGTAGTTTGAGTTTGTGTGGCATTCTCCTTCTATGGCCAGAATTTGTTTTACTTGAATACAAAACATAAAATTGAAATGTGTCCCTCTTGGATATGAATGCATTTAATTTGTACTGATGTTGTTATTTGAAAAAAAAAACTGTAATTCTGAACCAAATTTGCTATTCAGATTTCTCAGCACAAAAGAAACTATATTGACAAACGTTGTTGGGCACTTTTCTTGTTAGTACATCTGATATGTTGATGCTTAAAAAATCTGATAAGTTGATGCTTAAAAGTGGTAAACCAAATGGATACTATCCTGAACCTCCTCTGCTTTCTCTGAAACAGGGATGCCATGTGAAGAAAAAGGATACGTGGGAGCTTTTGAATGGCGAGTGACAAAGTCTCCAGCAAGGAAGAGAAAAGAGCTTCATTTCCTTGCTTGCAATTCTAGTAACTATCTTTGTTATAACTTGTAGAGTAATGGATTAATTAGGATGTTATGTATCATGTAACCGGAGCATGTACCCATATCCTGTATCATGACAACTGCTTGTGACCCAGGTCTGTTTTGTGAAGAAGACTCTCCGTTCATATGTTTATTAATGATATTGTCTGATCCGCTTGGGTCGCAGTGTTGTGTTTGCTCTACTGGTGATGTACAGTATTTGTGGAATTGGTCTTGTTGTTCACAATTGCTGAAAATCTGTTTCTGTTAGCGATACTTCTTTATCTCTATTTCAACTGGAATACTGAAATGTTGCTTTGAGGCTACATAGGTTGATTCAGGAGTGTTTTTTTCTTCAAGGGAGGTTGATTCAGGAGTGTTTGTGATTCAGGAGAATGTAGTGATGAATGATGAACAAGCAGAGTTGTAAGAGAAACCTCAAGAGGCAAGTGAACTCAGTAAGAGTATTTTGTCAATCCAGTAGCTAGTCAGACTGAAGTATGAATATTTTCTAGACCACTTCACTTGGTCAGCACTGAAAAGTTCAGATAAGGAGTGTCGTTATTTAAGTTTCTAGCTGCGGTAAATATTCTCATCACAGTCACCAGGAGGAAACACTGCATCCGTCTATGGATATACTCCTATATAGCTTGTCACCAACTAGACTAGTACACTTCACAACGTCCAAACTCAAGTATATAATTAGACTTCTAAGATGATAAATCATGTAAGCTCATACCTTCGAACAACTCAGGCATTTTGATTCTGTACATGCATGATTCAGGCAATTGGGCGGAAAAGATACAGAAAACTTTGGACAGCATACAGCTTGAAAGACGTCTGCTTCGGTACAACACCACCCCCCCCCCCCCCCCCCCTGCTTAACGTATAAGGGCATTTTGGGCATACGGTGCTTAACGTATCCCGCGCCATATGCGGCATGCCCATATAGGTAGAGCCGAGCGCACGGCTCGAGCCGATACGGCCGGCTCGCATCTACCCTCTCCCCGTCGCGCGAAACAAAAAAACCACGACCTGCGTTGATCACGCGGCCCGTTCCAACGTCGCCCCGCCCCGCCGATCGCCGCCCTTACCCGCCGATCGCCACCTTTCCCCGCCGATCTAGCCGTGATCACGCTGCCAATTCCAACGTCTTCCCGTCCGGCCGATCGCCGCCTTTCCCCGCCGATCGCCGACCATTTTCCCCGTCTTCACCCGGGATCTGACCGGCGCGGACGTTGTTGGAGTCGCCCGCCGTACGTGATGTCGCCTCCGTGCAGGTCGTCGTGGTGACGTGGCCTACGTGGACGCCGTCGCCGCATGCAACTCCGTGATCAACCTCTCCGGGAACGTCCTCGCCGTCCGCAGCCACGCCAGGCTGGCCAAAGTGCACGTGCACGCCATGTAAGCCGTCTAGTTTGTCAAAAAAAATTGTATCTGTAAATAATTATGTGCAATCACTTGTTAGATAAGAAGTTGTCATCTGTATGATCGTAGTACATTTAATTTGATTTAAAATTGATAGATCAATTTTTATTATAATATTGCAGTGTTGGTTGTGAGATCATTCAATGGATAAAGAAACTGCATTTACGGATCTGTTTTTGGACACGAGTGAGTGGGATGGTAGCGATACTGTTGATCGTACGAATGGTAATGATAGTAAAGATGATGATGATGGCAGCGACAATGAATCCTGGTCGTCGTACGATAATTTACCTGAGGAGGATTTTCAAAAGAAGGAGGAGGGTGCTTGTAGTGAAAACGTAAGTGTCGTGTACAATCTTTTCGTCGGACGAAGAAACATATGGTACTTACATGTGCATATGATTTTTTTTATGTGCAGGAGGATATTGACGTCCAGAACGAGGAAAATCATGGTGTTGAATCTTTCGCGGATAACATAAGCCAGGTTCGGTCCAAAATTTAAGATGTCATTGAATAATAAAAACTTGTTGATGACAACTTACACTTGCTTATGTGGAATATTGTAGGCTAACTTTGATGGTTGGAGTGGTGATGATGAATATGAGCATGAGGATGGAGCTAATATGGACATTGAGGAAGCTGAAATCCAGCAATCGTGCGCTTGAGACACAGCTGAAGGTTATGGGGTATGACATTTGCATCACAATGGGAGGCCTACATGTTCTATAATAACTACGTCACAGACCGTGGATTCAGTATCAGAAAAGATAAGGTGAAACGAGGAAAAGGACTTTCAACCACTGTTCGGTATAGGCGATATGTTTGCTCGAGGGCAGGAAAACATCTCAGTAAATTTTTAAACATCTTGGCAATGGAAGGAGCTAGGATCAGAAAGCATATCATCGTCGACAACTTCATTAGCAGGTATGGCTCGTATGATAAGTGTGGGTTTCTGAGACGAGACGTGTACAACCTATGTTGCCGAGAAAAAATGAAGTTGATTGCGAAGGGAGATGCTAACACGGCAATCGGGATTATGAGGAGCAGAAATGAGAAGGATCCAGACTTTTTCTTTGAGTACGTGCTCGATAAGGAGGGCCGTTTGAAGAGCATGTTCTGGTGCGATGCACAGTCGCGGCGGGACTATCAGTTGTATGGAGATGTGACTGTGTTCGACAACACGTATAAGATGAACATATATGGTATGCCATTTATCCCCTTTGTTGGTGTAAATAATCACCGTTGCACCACAATTTTTGGTTGTGCCATTGTGTCCGATGAGACCGAAGCGACGTACGTGTGGCTGCTCCAGACATTCCTGAGGGCCAATTGTCAGAAAAAGCCAAGGTCAATCATCACAGATGGAGACGCTGCAATGATACGAGCTATTCGGTTGGTTTTGGGTGATGTGTTGCACCGTCTCTGCTCATGGCACGTGGAAAAAAACATGCAGAAGCACCTTAATTACAAATCGCTAAATGAGTTCAGGGCACTCTTGTACTACTCCACCTCTCCAGCCAACTTTGAGGCAAGATGGCACGCTTTCGTCCGTAAATGAAAGACTGATAAAACAGAAGAGTGGCTGAGCAGGATGTACAGGAAGAGGAGTCTGTGGGCAACATCATATCTATCAGATGGTTTTTTTCTGGGTATGCACAGTAATCAGAGGAGTGAAAGTCTTAACTCTTGTCTTCACCTTCACCTGGACGGCTGTATGACTATTGTTGACCTAGTTGTGCATTATGAGAATTGCATAGTTCGACTACGTGAGAACGAGGCGCATGATGACTGTGTTTCAAATCAATCATTACCACCATCAGTCACAGAATATAAGGATATTGAGAAGCATGCTGCCGAAGTATTCCCTCATTCCAATTTTTATATTCTTCAACAAGATCTGAAGAAGATGGGAGAGCTTGAGATTTTTGAGACGCTAGTGGGAGTTGACTGCCACACCTTCATCGTGACATGGAGAAATAACCGTAAATTTTAGTTCGGCGTGAATTATCGAGCTGAAAACTCTGAAAATACGATAGACTGCAGTTGTGGACGAATGCTTCGAAAAGGATTGCCTTGCAAACACATTATGTATGTGTTGGTTGATCTGAAAATATCTAAAATACCTAAGTGTTGCATCCTTAAGAGGATGTCGAAAGTTGCGAGAGGTGGGCTGCCTGCACAGCGAAAGAGTGACATGTTTGGCTGGGGTTGGACAGGGGCAGAGCAGCGTGCTCGCTATAGTCAACTCAGTATAACAGGAGCTGAAGCTTTTCATGTTGCTTCAAATGATCCATTCGTGTTTGATGAGTTGATGCAGTGTCTGCGGAATATAATAGCGAAGAAAAAGGTCCCTGATAATGATGCTGTTGGTAGTAGAAGAAATGTGCATGAGGAGCCACGTCAGCCGGAACAACATGTTGATGTCATAGGTGATCCCGTGAAAGTTTCCATGAAGGGCGCCCCTAAACAGAGCACGACGTGGCGGGCAAAGAAAGATCCAAATGTTACAAAAAATGGAAGACCAAAATCATTTTCTGAGAAAAAACCCGGTCCTCTTTGTGGCATTTGTAAGAAAGAGGGCCATAGACGGCAAACGTGCGCTGAGAATAAAAAGTAAGTTTTACATTATTTTAATTATTTTTTGGGTTCTCTCTTTACAATTGTCTGATGAGTTGTTTACAATTTGTTATGTAGGAACCGGGCATAAAGATGAAGTATTCATAATCAATTGAAGGCACTCGTAATTTCCGTTTATTTGTTTAAGGATAAGAGACGTGGCACTTTGAGTTTATTCTTTAAGCCACCTTGTTCAATGGAAGGCACTGTCACTTTCAGTTTATTTGTTTAAGGATTGGAGACATGGCACTTTGAGTTAATCTTTATGCCACCTTGTTCGATGTTATGAGACACGCGATTTCTATTATTATGTGTGAAACATGATATATTTATATGAATGTGTTACTGCTGTCATGACTTTGTCAATTGATTAACATTTTTTAAATTTAATGTATGTGAAAAAATATTTGAAAAAAAAGCCCAGCCGTGGCCGGGCGCGTGCACAGACAGTATACTACAACGCCTTCTGGGAGGCTTTTCGGCCGGCGAGCGGGGAGGCCACGGCGTACAACAGGGCATTCATTAGTGTTCTGTAGCGAGCTTGTGAGAAGGCGAAGACGGGAGTATATAAACCGGTCGGCGCGTCTCTCCGCGGGCGAGGTGGGACTAAACTTAGTCCGCACAATGCGTCAGCGTCCCCATCCGCACAAGAAGAGGATCGGCCCACGCGCCCGACGCACGTCGTTTATGGGCCGACAGATCACCATATTCCCTCTCGGGATCGTTGCATGTGCCCGCTGGGTGGGGCGAGACGAGATCTCTGCCACCGGGCGCGCGGCTGTCGGTCGGTCGGCTGCTGGGCCAGCAGACCCGCGCATGGCGCACGGCGAATCGCGCCAGCCCGCACTAGCGGGACTGCGCGGGCCCGCCACTGCCTCGGCTGTCGGCCACCGCACGGGCTGGGCTGCAATATTCGTCGGATCCAGCGCCGCTGCTGCCAGCACAATTTACGTGGGAAATTGTGCAGATTTTGTCCACACATCGCGCCAACTCAGGACGGCAGGGATATTTTCTAATAAATAAATGACCACCGCGAGTAGAAAAAACAACAGTACATATAACATCGCAGCCGCAAACCGATACATTTTAGGACAACAAAAATATTACTTGCCCACACGCATTTAAATGTTTAGTCTCACACGAAAGCGATAAATAAAATGTGAAAAATTGTCGAAATCTATCCCAATGCCATGTCGCATTACAATCGTTCAAAGTATCCAACAACAGTAGGGAAACCTTCTACGGGACTAAAACCCTACCGATACTAATACCTATTCCTTCTCCATGATTTTAACAATGTTCATCTTGACCTTCTCTAATTTGTTCACCTCTGAAAAAATAATTTCCGGGACAATACGTGGCCTTGACTCATTAATCTCTTCCTGGTCAAATTCATGTGTCCAGCGATCTCCGTCCCAGTATTTTATGCACCACATCACAAAAAGTCCACAAGACACTCTGCAATAAACATGTGTGATCAGCTTAGGATATAGCATGCACTTCCTTGTACTCATTTAACTTACCCATCGTTTTGTCTCGGCATTTTATACTCATTAATTGGCCACGATGAGACATCTGGAAATTTTTTTGATTCAAGAGTTGAGTTGGCCTCCATAATATCCTTAGAAATTTCAGCTCTCCGAAACAAATTAACAAACCAGAATTTAATGTATATACTATGGTTATTCAAGAGTTGAGTTGAGTTGGCCTCCATGAGTTGGCCTCCATATATGACTCAATATTTTTCTGAATGCGAGTGTGAAAATTATAGCGTACCAGGGTGGCAATCATATTGTGAATTCTTTGGCTAATTGCGCCTTTAGAATTTGAGTCAAGAACCAAATGATGTTAGTGCAATTAAATAGTAATGTCTAATAAAAACAAATAAATATGAAAGCAATACCTTGTCCCGTCCTGAAATACTCATCCATTACTCTTGCGATAACTTTTGTTTTCTTTGTAACATGTTCTGAGTCTAAATCATTTACTGACTTAGTCTTTCCCCTTGCCCTACTCAACATAAATTTGGGGAACCACGTTGTTGATATGTAACGATCAAAAAAATCACGGTGTTGTAGGTGTTTACAATATGCATTGATGATCTGCATACATAAACAAAAAAATTCTATCAACTTGTGAAGTACAAATGAGAGATATGTTAAAACCAAACTCATACTTACAGCGCCATGCAACCATTTAAACGTCAGGACATCATTAAACATAGCTGGCGTGCATATGTCCCCATCTGGTGGCGGCATAACGACCATGGTTCGGTGTGCATGCTTCTTTGTCGATGCTAGAGTCTCAACAAAAACTCTCGTTGCCTCTATGTGATCTGGAGTCATATTAAGAGAACTTGCTAGAATTGAATGTGGTGACGATGCAAACAGATCTAAAACAATGCAGCTACAGTCATTAAAAATAATAAAAAATTTACATAACGCGTGAATGAATTATAAAGTAGTACTTGACTTACTTTTTTTAACATGTTTCTTGCGGGTAATGAGAATGTCGTAGGGGGATTGGCAATATTTCGACTTTTTTCTTTTGCGCTTACCATCATTTTCCTGACTGCCTTCACCATTACCTATGTTGCTATCTGCCGGGAAACTCTCAAACGTGTCTTCGGACTTTGTTGGTGACAAAGCATCCATAGACTCACCAGAAATATCAGCATTCTGCGGGGTTCGGGACATAGACGGAAAGTCTTTTGTACGTACAGTTGATGCCGAAGATGGAGAGTTTCCATTATCGTCTATAATGAAAGGATCAGTAGCTTCACCTTTACCCGGTGTCGTCGCCGGAGCACCCGTGTCAGCAACAGGCACGGAGGTATCATTGATACCCGTGAAAGATGTTCGTACCTTTACGTCGGTAGGTGAATCAATATCTGGCCAATATTTTGATGACTTGTACTGGCCATTCTCCATCCCAATTCCTTCACCTACATTATGAAATTCGTCATTGTTGTCCCTCTTATTGGGTTTGTACAGCACACCTTCCGTGTTCAACCTTTCCATTACCATCGACAAACACAAATGAAACACGATAAGTAGTTGAACAATTAAACCATGTTCAATACAACTTCTAAATTACCTGTGCACATCTTTCGAGTATATTGAGAACCTCCTTGTGAAGCAGCTTTATGTATGTCATCACACGGTCCATACTACAAGTCGTGTTCGATGAAACCGCAGACGTGCTTGGCTTTCTACTCCTGCCACCACCTTTCCGTTTAGGTTTCTTCATTTCTTCCTCTGGGATAGTCCCTTCACGTGCTACCTTAGCACGCCTGTAGTCTTCGCTAACGCAGTTTTCAATCTGTACAACAAACAAAAAAATAAATTAAATAACAAATATAATTAATTACTATGTGCAACCAATAAGGACTTTACTTATTGACTTACATTGTCGGTGCCACGCCCGTGCATGTTGTCATAGTCGTCTCGCTTTTTCCCTTCTGTTTCTGGCCAGTTAAGCATTAGTGGGTATTCACGAGACAAAGGATCAAATGTATCCACACCAATTGGCTCAACTTTTTCCCAGTATATATACTGCATGATAGTAAACACAACTAGTCAGACACATAGATCACATAAAAATCATATGTACATACAACTATTACGAAATGACTTGTACCCGAAGAAGAGCCAAGTTCCCGATAGGCCACTTGAATTTTTCAAGATCTTCAACCGATTTTTTAATAGCATCCATGCACACCCCCAACGTGAAATCGTTCCAATTGTATGACTTGATAGCGTTCACGTCCTCTATCATTTTGTAATAATGATAAGGAACAAACTTGGTGGATTGTGATGCTAAGACTGTACCCATAAGAACCAGTACGGCCCTTCTCACAAAATCATCATCATATGACTGAGTATCAACAATATTTTTTATCAACTCATCGATGAGGATTAGGCCTGTTCTTTTGTCTAGAAACCGATTCGGAACAATTTTTTTGGCATCTAGTTGTACTGTTGCTATCATGCTACTGACATCATCACCCTCGTTACGTATCCCGAATATGTCATAAACATCTTCATTAAGCACACTGATGCCGTCAGTATTTGGCCGAATAATAAATCGCTTTCTACTACTATCATACGTTGTAATCATAAATTCCAATAAATTTTTCCTCATTTTCACCGAAGGAATTCTCAACATACTGTCCAAATTTGTGCCACATAGCATCATGCGCTGTCTGGGTGTGAATTTTCCCACCAATTCGCATCACTTCTCAACCGAGCAGTACACATCTCCCAATTCTTGCATTCTAATTAAGATGACAGTTATCTAACTAGTTACGAGATTCAAAAAACATTACATATGGTTTAATACCATACCTTCCGGCGTCTCGACGTGCACCGACAGCACCCGTTGCCTAACCCCACCCGGTGTGGGTTAGTCGTGGCAGCCGCGCGCCCTGTGCCCACACCAGCGCGCTGGCCAACGACCCGTCCTAGGGTTTAGGGTGCCGGCGACTTTGCCGAGACGGCACGGCCGGGCCTGAGATCCAAGTTGCACGCAGATGCCGGATTGTATGGCCGCCGTCAGGCCGGCAGGGAAGGGAGTTGGGATGGCCACGGCGGTGCGACCATCAGATCGGGGAGGGGTGAGGACGTGCGTGGAGGCGGCGGGGTTAGGCGGTCCTGGGGCGAGGTAATGGCGGCGTGGTTTCCATGCCATGCACGCACGTGCGGCGTCATAGACGTGGTCACGCCATAGTGGGCCACTTGGCCCGTCCCGTAAAACTACCGCCGGCTGGCCCACGATGCATTTATTAAAAACATGCATTGTACTTCAACATTTCAGTTTAGTACCACATCGCTAAGCCGGCGCGCCGTTGACTCCTTTATATAATTTTCTTTTGGTCAATGCACAAACATCTCAGTTTGTGGGACTCTATTTGAAGGATATGCAAGATCGATGTGAGTCTTCACCTGCTCTGAGCTTGTGAAGGTTCACATGGATCATGCATATTCTTCAAAAAGAGAGCCATTATCTCCGATGTTTTTTTAACGTCAGAAAATATTAATGCATTTTTTAATGTGTTCTCTTTTCGGACTCAGCCGGTGGACCCCAAACTTTTTGCACACGCACTCATCGACATTTCCATCATGCGTGCAAGTTTTCATAATTTTCCGGCATCGTATGAATTTCTTATGGTTTTCTCCGTGAAACGCACCGAAAACACTAACCGGGCGTGATGCAACGTGCGTTTGGTGTCCGACATCGTTCAAATCTTGCATGGGGCCCTAAGGTGGGCATGCCCACTGCCTCCCAAAATTGGGTGACGTTTCGTGCATGCCACCTCGTACCACCAATGCAACCGGCACTGATCGGATATGAATGATGTCTGCCCCGTACTGCGTTCTCTTTTCGGACTCATTCGGTGGGCCCCAAAAATTTTGCACACGCACTCATCGACAGGTCCATCATGTGTGCAAGTTTTCATAATTTTCCGGCACCGTATGAATTTCCTATGGTTTTCTCCGTGAAACACACCGAAAACACTGACCGGGCATGACGCAACATGCGTTAGGTATCCGACGTCGTTCAAATCTTGCGTGGGGCCCTAAGATGGGCATGCCCACTGACTCCCAAAATTTGGTGACGTTTCGTGCATGCCACCTCGTACCACCAATGCAACCGGCACTGATCTGATATGAACGATGTCATCCCCGTACTGCGTTCTCTTTTCGGACTCAGCCGGTGGACCCCAAACTTTTTGCACACGCACTCATCGACAGGTCCATCATGCGTGCAAGTTTTCATAATTTTCCGGCACAGTATGAATTACCTATGGGTTTCTCCGTGAAACGCATCGAAAACACTGACCGGGCGTGACGCAACATGTGTTTGGTGTCCGGCGTCGTTCAAATCTTGCGTGGGGCCCTAAGATGGGCATGCCCACTGCATCCCAAAATTTGGTGACGTTTCGTGCATGCCACCTCGTACCACCAATCCAACCGGCACTGATCGGATATGAACGATGTCAGCCCCGTACTGCGTTCTCTTTTCGGACTCAGCCGGTGGACCCCAAACTTTTTGCACACGTACTCATCGACAGGTCCATCATGCGTGTAAGTTTTCATAATTTTCCGGCACCGTATGAATTTCCTATGGTTTTCTCCGTGAAACGCATCGAAAACACTGACCGGGCGTGACGCAACGTGCGTTTGGTGTCCGACGTCGTTCAAATCTTGCATGGGGCCCTAAGATGGGCATGCCCACTGCCTCCCAAAATTTGGTGACGTTTCGTGCATGCCACCTCATACCACCAATGCAACCGGCACTGATTGGATATGAATTTTTTATGATTTTTTCCGTGAATTCAATTCTATATTAAGTAGTGTTTTTAATATAATTACATAATAAATTATATTTTAAGTATTGTTTTTAACATAACTACTAAATAAATTCTAAATCAAGTATTGTTTTTTAAAAAGGGTATTTTCCAAATTATTATTACTTCTAAATTATAACAAAAACCTCTTTACTATTATGAAAACTACTTTAGCCACCTATGAGTCACGGCGCGGGGGGGGGGGGGGGGGGGGGGGGGGGGGGGTGGAAGGGGCGCTTTTTTAGTCACACCTCGCGCGCTGAGGGACGCCACGACCGGCTTATATACCCGCGTTCGTGCACATTGCTATATCAGACAGTTAGTAATAATTTGGTTTGACTTTGCACTGCTAGCGGTGGCACTGCCGCACTGCCCGGTCAGTGTAAGCTCATTACACTGTCCGGGCAGTGCGGCCGTGTACTGCTAGCAGTGTAAACTCAAATCATATCATTACTATTTGTCTTATTTTTATTATTTGCCACACTATGCAAATTTCATGAGTACTATCTACAATATTTTTTTGACATCCTTCAAATGAACCCAAATTACATTACTAATATCTACCATCATATGTATAATGTCAATACGAAATAAATTCTGTATTAAGTACTTTTTTTATTAACGGTCGTTTCCAAATTATTAGTTATAGCAATAAACTTATTAATTTATTTTCGACATCCTTGAAATGAACTCAAATTTTTTTATAGTGTTCCACAATCATCACTAGGATGCATGCCAAGTTTTCTATATTTTTTATCGCTTTATGAATTTTCTATAATTTTTTTTGTGAAAACAGCACACAACACACCCCAGACGTGACACAACATGTTTTTGGTGTTCAAATACGTTCAATTCTTGGATTGAATGTCAGGGTGACCATACCAACTCACTTGCAAAAGTTGAGGTCATTCAGAATATGTCGAAAAATTGACCTCCTTCTTCGGAGACCGTTCGGGCAGGACTGAAGGACCCGTCCGAAAGGAGTTTTTTTTCGAAATCCTTGAAATGAACTCAAATTTTTTTATAGTGTTCCTCCATCATCACTAGGATGCATGCCAAGTTTTGTATCTTTTTTATCGCTTTATGAATTTTCTATAATTTTTTCGATGAAAACAGCACATAGCACACCCCGGGCGTGACACAACATGTTTTTGGTGTTCAAATACGTTCAATTCTTGGATTGAATGTCAGGGTGACCATACCAACTCACTTGCAAAAGTTGAGGTCATTCCGAATATGTCGAAAAATTGACCTCCTTCTCCGGAGACCGTTCGGGCAGGACTGAAGGACCCGTCCGAAAGGAGTTTTTGTTCGACATCCTTGAAATGAACTCAAATTTTTTTTATAGTGTTCCACCATCATCACTAGGATGCATGCCAAGTTTTCTATCTTTTTTATCGCTTTATGAATTTTCTATAATTTTTTCGGTGAAAACAGCACATAGCACACCCCGAACGTGACACCAGATGTTTTTGGTGTTCAAATACGTTCACTTCTGGGATTGAATGTCAGGGTGACCATACCAACTCACTTGCAAAAGTTGAGGTCATTCTGAATATGTCGGAAAATTGACCTTCTCCGGATACCGTTCGGGCAGGACTGAAGGACCCGTCCGAAAGGAGTTTTTTTCAACATCCTTGAAATGAACTCAAATTTTTTCCATAGTGTTCCACCATCATCACTAAGATGCATGACAAGTTTTGTGGCTTTTTTTTACTTTATGAATTTTCAATAATTTTTTCGGTGAAAACACCACATACCACACCCCCGGACATGACGCAACATGTTTTTGATGTCCAAATACGTTCAATTCTTGTATTGACTATGGGGGTGGGCATACCAACTCACTTGCAAAAATTGAGGTCATTCCGAATATGTCGACAAATTGGCCTCCTTCTCCGGACACCGTTTGGGCAGGACCGAAGGCCCCGTCTGAAAGGAGTTTTTTCCGACAGCCTTCAAATGTACCCACATTTTTTTATAGTGTTCCACCATCATCATTAGGATGCATGAAAAGTTTTTTGGCTTTTTTATCGCTTTAAGAATTTTTTTTCTAATTTTTTGGTGATACCACACCCCGGACGTCACGCAATATGTTTTTGGTGTGCATGCATGATAAGTTCTCCCGAGACCGTTCGAGTATGAGTGAAGGCCCCATGCATGCGTTTTGCGACTGATTTTTCTCGTAACGTTGAAATGCATGTTTCCGTTTATTTTTTGAAGTTGCACGACTAACATCAAATTAAACATACGGTTTTTTTTCTTCAGATAAGCCATTCTAAGTTCATACATAATTCAAACTACCTTACATAACACTAAACATAACCAAGCACTGCTCTTACATAACTTAGACCGAAATTTAAATAAAAACCCTAAAACTAGACTACTCGTTGTCGCTGGCGCCGGTGAGGTCGACGACCGGCGCCATACCGCCGGCCTCTCCTTCGCCGCCGTCGCCGCCATCGTCGCCACCGTCGTCGTCGTCGTCGTCGCTGAAATCCCACCAGTTGTCTTCCCGCGCCTGCTGCTCCTGCACCGCCGCTATGGCCGCCAGCCGCTCTCATTCCTCACGAGTGGCCGCCACCGCTGCCTCCTCTGCCGACTGGGCCAGCACCGCAAGTAGCCCCGGCGTGTCGTCGGGGTCTCCGTCTTGCGCGAGGGCGGCCTGCGCCGACGGGATCTCGACCAGCGCCGGGTCAAGGGGCGCCTGCTGTGCCGGGGCAGTGGGGGCGGCTGGAGGCGGGCCGTGGTGACGGCGACCACGGGAAGTGCCGGCCTCGCCGGTAATGTCACTGACGGTGCGGCCGGCCGCCGCGTCCCTGAACGCGCCGAGGACGATGTCGAAGTTCTTCCCGCGCCAGAACCTGCGCCGGGCCCTCCAGTTGTACCGGCCGCCAGGGAACGCGTGGAGCTGCTGCCTCATCGGCGGTGGTCCCATGGTGGGGATGCCGTCCGCCTCGATCCGCCATGGCCACGGCACTTTGGCTGCCGGCGGCACCATCACGCCGTACCGGGCCAGATCCTCCGTGTCGCCGACGGTGAGGCTCAGTGGCCAGACGCCGGTCGGCCACGCGCCCTCGTCGGAGTCGCTGGAAGACATTGCCGGCGAGGAAATGGAGATGGGCGGGCGAGGAGAGGAAGAGAGAGATGGGCGGGGCGAGGGAGATGGCACGGCCTGGTCAGGGCTGGCGCGGCCTTTTATACATGGCAGGGGAGGGAGGTGGGCGGGCGAGCCGTCGGTGGCGCGCGCCCCGAGGGAGAGGCGGGCGGCTGACGGCACGCGCGACAGCGGTGGCATGTGAAAGCGAGGCATCGGCGGCGTGTGAAGGCGCGGCACGGCAGGTGAGGCATCAGTGGCGTCTGGGCGCGGCAGCGGTAGGTGAGGCATCAGTGGCGTCTGGGCAGGGCAGCGGTGGCGTGTGAAGGCGCGGGGACGGCACGCGCGGCAATCGAAGCGTTGGTGGCGTCTGAAGGCGGGCGGGCGGTCGCCGCAGCGGCGTTAGCCGACCGGTCGCGTCAATTGCCGGCCTGAGGCGGAAGGCGCCCGGTCGCCGCACGCGCGGCAATGGAGGGCACGGACTACGACGGCAGAAGGCTGGCGGCAGGAGATTGGTCGCGAGCAGTCAGCGCCGCAATTAGTGCGCAGTTAACTGCACGACCGCGCCACGACCACACGTACACCCCCACCGACACGCCCTGTATCTGACATTGTGGGCCCATGGATGCTAACGGCTCGGCTCGGCTCGCGTCCTCACGGCTGCCAAGCGGCTCGGCTCGTGCGGCAGCCCCGTATACACAGGCGTGCGGGGGGTATCAGCGTGGACGCGCGGGGGGAATTTTTTACATAAGACGATCATGCCCCTGACAGCGAAGGGGTATGGGCAGATCTCAGCCCTTGATGTGTTTAAGGAGGGTGTACCGAAACAGAAGTGTTAAAAAGAAAGGAGGATTACCCCTAGCCTCTGCATCGTGCAATGCACACATCCATTATATTATATTATTCAACAGAACCACACAAAACAGTTACAAGGATCAACCCAAAGCCACCATTGTGGGAACTACTGTCACTACATCTACAAGTTTGACAATGTGCCCTGACCACGCATCAACACACACCATACATTCGGGGGGCCTCACCAAGCCGCCCTATCGGCAAGCCGAGATTACTAACCGTTCTAGCTACACCCTCCACAGGCACCACATGCACGCGCCCTAGGATCAACCGCCGCCATCTTCTACCATCCAACCTTTAAGAGGGATCGCATTCACCTTGCTAGGCCATTCTGCCGTTGATGTCATTGTGACGCTACACATCGCCGCCTTCATGCGCTTGGCAGTCCACATGCACCCATCGCCAAAACACCGCTGCGCTACGCCGCTGAGACCCGTCATCGGCCTTGTGGTAGATGTAACACCGCTCCTCCTCCTATCCCCTTCATGTAGCTCCATGCCCCCAGGAGGGAGAACGGCACTGAAGGTGCCGTCATCATCCAATCCAAGAGCGTTTGTGGATCTCACCGTGTACTCTATATGTACCCCGTGAGGGTCATATCAACATATTGTAATATTTTAGGCTTCGTACATTTTTTACAATTCCGCTAGTAGATACATATATGCAGGATTGTTTAAAACAAGAAGGAATATATACAGGAAAGCACTATTTTGGAGGATTCAGAACATGAGCTCAAGCATGGTATTACAATTCATAGGCAAGATCTCTCTTTCACATGAGATGAGACATATTTTGCAGCAAAATTCATTGTTTGTAATGGGGCGTCAACAATTACTTTGTTAATTCCTTTGTTTCTGATTCCAGAAGAAATGAACAAGATGTGGTAGGACGCGATACTCCCCGCACTTTTCATATTCCTCTGTTTTTGGATACTTTGGTTCCACTCGAGGTCTAACTTGGTGGTACAATTCCAGCGCCTCCTCCAAGACCTCGGGCCGCGATAAAAGCTGTGATCGCCTCTTGCTCGATGGATGCTCGTCGGTGAAGTAATCTAGCAATGTTTGCAATGCCGAGTCTACTTTTGTCTTTGCAAGCTTGTCCCAGACCAGTGGTACTATGCGTGGATTGAAACCAGCGACGGCGAACAGCAGCATCCCAATATAATCCGCCTCTATCTCGTGCCTACATTAATCATCTTCAAATTTGAAATACTTGCATATGCAGGTCCGATAAATGATGTGATGAAGGCCTAGATCACATGCTAGGATGTAAAATGTGCAGTAGCATATGTTTACCTCCGTAGCAAGACGTATAATGGAAACCAGTTGCTGATCATGTCTGATGTGTGTCTTGCAATAACGTGCGCAACCTATGTATACAACAGGAAGAAGGCACCTATGTCAGCTAGAGTTGTCAACAGAGTGTGGTTGCTATCGCCGAGTCGACTATGGCTGTGTATGACTTGGTCGATTTAGAATAGCTATTCTCGATGAGCTACCGTTGCTGATGGCCGTCAAATTAGGTCTCATCGTGGCACTTGGACGAATACAGAGGTCTGAGAGTCTGATTAGGCGGTTGTTGGATATATGACTTCAAAATATTTGCAAGCAAAAACACTAAAATTAAAGAAAACTGTTAGCTACCTCATGGGCAAGAAAAGAAGCAATCTCGGCGTCACTGTTGCAATAGTCGAGGACTCCGGTGTAGATAATAATCTTGCCGACCCCTGGTATAGCTGCTACCCGGAACTTGTTGTCTCTGACAACGATCACCTCCCAGTCGAGCGTCTCCATCCAGTCCAGGTTTACGCCACGGCCACCCCTCTGATTCTGCTTCTGCATGATGGCGAGGCCAATGTGGGCGGCGGTAATGATCTCACGGGCAATGTGGCTGACTCGGACGGTGTGGGGGTGACGCGGGCCGAGGATCTCGGAGTGGCGCTCCTTCTTGAACTTGGAGAACTCGACCTCGGAAAGTTCGCGCAGCTTTTCGTGGGAGATGACGACCAGCTGGGTGCGCCCGGTGAAGGGCACGGTCTGGCCGTATCTGAGATGGAGTGCGATGACAAATGCACTGGCAGCGAGAGCAGTCGCCACAGCGACCTTCCGAGGGTCGTGGTGCCATGGGGTGGTCTCCTGCGGTCTGCGACTGCAAGAGCTATCAGCGGTGTCGTTGGCCGTGTGATGACACGACCGTCCGACTTGGAAAAGAATCGTCGTGCGACTGCCTCCAGGCGGCACACGCGATTCCTGGAGAGTAGGAAGAGGCCGGAGAAGATGGACCCCGACTTGTTCCTCAGCATCATCGCATCTTCTTCTCTTTCAATCTTGTATGTCTGGCTTGTTTCTTTCCGTTTTGTTTTCCTTTTCGTCGTGGTTTCCTGACCCTGCACTGCACGCATCATTCTTTTTTTTCATCTGTAGCATATGACGAGACGATTCATCCTTGCACACGGTCCATCTTTTTTATATGTATATATATATGCTGTTGTTTCAAAGAGAAAAGGTAACCGCAACCTGAAAAAAAATTCAGGGACCAATTGGAGTACGTGTGACGGAAACAAATCATTGCATTGGCTGGCTCTACGGACCTACGGAGAAATACCTTACGGACGTTTTTGAGGTGGTACGTGAAAATTATCCCACGAAAAATCGCAGTTTGTGGAAACCTCTTCTTATACGCAAACCGCCAAAACAGATCCCACGATGCACAACCCTAATCCCGTCTATGTTCTTCCTCCATTGGAGATGTGGAGAGAAAACCGAATTCTATGGAAAACCAATGGGGTTATTCAAGTTCGCAATCGATGTGGCTGCTGACTGCCCCAGACTGAGGCCCAGACACGACTCTTGCCCCAGACTGAGGCCCCCAATCACCCATGGCAGGCAGTGGCGCCACCGCCACGTCAGGGACACACACAATTTGGCATTACTGCGATAGCGGGTAATGAAATTCTCCTGTGGGGTCTATCACCTGGTCAAGCAAAAATCCCACTATTTCCTCTGCAATTGCTCGTACGCGATCCATTGGTAGGAGCTTCTCCCGCACTTCATTGAACTGTTAAGAAGAAGATCAATATGGATGTATTAGTTGTGTGACTAGATAACAATATCCATTGGTAGGAGCTTCACCCGGATCTGCATTGATGGGGCTGCAGTGGAGTAAGGTGTGCTGCTGTGGTTTTTGCAACCGGTGGTGGTTGGCGGCGGTGAGCTATCTAGTATTCCTGGTCATGGGGCTTGGGCGAAGACGGTCGGCATGTCCGGAGATGGTTTGTTGGGCGTCGGCGTCCAAGGATGTCGTTCCCTCCTTGGAGGCGGCGTTGTGGAGCCCCTTTACCAAGCCTTGGTCTGGGGCTATCCAAGTGAAAACCCAAGTTTCAACCTTGGTCGACCGGGCGTCGGCGTCAGACTCGTCGCCTCCCTCTTGGGGGAAACGCCATGGAGGTCTGGTCCTTCGTCAGTTTGCGGTCACTCAGTTGGCCTTGCGGTTTCATTGTCGGACAGGTAAGTGTGCGGCCTCGGGGTTGGTGAGAAAGTCAGAGTGGTGGCTCTGGAGAGTGGTGTTGTGCAGTCTTGGATCTGGTCGAGTGGGCAACAGATTCTTCAACTCAGCTGGAGCGGGGCCTCGGGGCCGGCGGCCGGAGAAGTCGGAGTGCCGGAACTCATCGTGTGGGCGGCAGAGTCATCGACTCGTGTGGAGTGCGGCCTCGGGGCCAGCGTGTGTGAGTTATTGAGGTTTGTAAGCCGGAGTGGCAGCTCCGGGTCGTGTGGTAGGATACATTACCTCGAGGTATGTATTTATTATTTAGGATACATTACCTCGAACACCTTGTGTGCACCAATGCGTCGGATCAACAGTAACCAGCCATATTTGTGTCTGGCATGAGGAGGATCACCGCTGATGCGTTCATCTCCTAGACCACCTTGCTCCTCCTCCACTCCGAGCCTCGATCTCCCCTCTCCTTCTCCATGTCCACTGCAATCCCACCCCGACATTGGGGACGAGAAAAGAAAAGGCACGGCGTGGAGATGGCGGTGCAGGTCACGGCGGCCGCAATGGCTGCGGAGGATCCGGCGTTGGGCACCGGTGGCGATGATGACGAGGCAACGGCCATGGTGAACAGACCGAGAAAAAACAGGTCACCGCCGCTGCGTTTCTCTTCCTCAAAATGTTGGCGCCGGCGATTTGCTTCTCCTTCCTCTCCTTCCCGTGCGCCGTAGTGTATTGCCGCCGTACGCGTCGCCGCTTGTCGTCGCTGCCGTGCGTGCACCACGGCCGATCGCGACCATGGCGAGCTGCACACGGACGCATCATCAGCACATGAGTAATGCAGGAGCACTGGCAGACAAGCAGTACGCGAGCATGGCTGCGTGTAAGTGTTAAGCTCGTCGCGGTTCAGTTCGTCAGAATCTTCAGTATTTACAGTTTCATTAGAATCTTCAGTATTCAGTTTCGTCAGTATTCAGTTCCGTCAGTTAACTAATGCGTCAAAAAACTCCGATGATGAGCAGCAGCAGCGGCAGATCCTGATGAATAAGCCCACAAAAACACAGGTTGCACGCGGCGATGATGAGGATGGTGATCGTGGCTGCCCACTCACAGAAAACCATTGGTGGTTCCCCTCTCATTTTATTCAGTCGAACAGATAGCAGAAATGGCAAGAGAAACAAGGTTCGATCCGTTAATTATGACTTCATCGCACGACTATCTCCACGTCAAAATCGATGGGCTAATCACGGCAAGGCCCGCACGCGCAAAATCGTGGGCTCGTGCACGCCCTAAATTACTTGCATGTAACAGAAAATCTACCAAGGAACAAACGTGCGCGGCTAGCAGTTGTGCCCCTGGCCGGCGCCACCGCATCCCGTCGCTGCCATGTCCATGTGTGAGCCATCGCCGATCTCGACCATGCAGTTGCCTCCACCGTGTCCAAGAGCTCACCAGAGACGTCCCTTGCCGCCGCCGCCGCCATGGGCGGTCCTCTCGGTCCGGCCCGAGCTCTACATCCGCAGGTCTGGTGTAGGAAAAGGGGACCGCCACGCTGCTCGGTCCGGTCCAGGCCAGTCCGCCGGCGGCCGGTCAAAACGGCAGCTCGGTCAGGAACCGGACCGGCCCAGACCGTGTCCACTCTCATCCATGTGCCATCTGACCTGAGCATGTTTCCCAGGTAGTTCGTAATATAAAATGCATTTTTTTACTGGTTGCAGAGTAACTGAGCCCTCTTTCAAGCATGGCCCACTATTGGTATAGGGGTTTTGAATGAACGGTAGACCATATATAAGAGGACTCCATGACCAGATACATCTTGGACTATTTAAGCATCATCCAGACACTGATCTTCGCCTCCAAGTCCCTCGCTTCTTTGTGTTAGAACTCCCAAAGTACCTCGTTATAGCTACTGCTCAAACTATAGGATGGACTCAATTTATGGCATACATTTTCCCCCTTGTTTATGTAGAACAGACAACCATTTGGAGCATCTAGATAGGCACAGGAGGCACAGGGAAAGAATGAGTCATTTGCTGTGTTCAATTTTGTACTGCAAGTGAGGTAATGACTACTGCTGTCTTTGCAATAACTCGTTCGCCAGGATGTTGCTGTTTTAGGTTGACTCTGGTTCAGTCATACATGTACACGGACACGTCATGCATGTAGATAACTCACAAACCAAGCAGGTCGAGTAGGGCGCGCATCAACAAGTCAGGCAAGGATAGGTAGCTATCGAAGCATGCACACAGTACAATATCTTGTGCATGCGGAGATGGAGCTTGAGCGTACACAATCCACACCACGGTGATATGCAGTAGAGTTTGACAAAATCTGAGAAACACAGAGAGATTTATTGTGCAACAACTTGCAAGATAGTGCCGTCTTGCGGTTGCTCAAGGTGCAGCCTCTTTGGTCATATTGTTCGGTCATGCGTGAATCGTGACCACTAATCAACAGAACAAATGTGTGTGTTAATCATTCACGGATCTTTTCTTTCAAGCTTGAAGTTGTAAGGAAATAATATATCTGTTTTGGTATTTTGTTCCCTTCAAAAACCTTAGCAAGTTAGCCTCTGAGTCTCCGGGACGTCTTGTATAATTTTTTCATAAACCACATATGAGTCAATGAAACCAATGTCAAAGATTCCCTTTTTTTTGCAACGAAGAATCTTCATTCTACATAATAGCGTACAAAGGAATATAGTAAGGATAATTACAGGCAATGAATGAGCTGAGTTAAGGACTTAAATTACATAAAGAAATCACTTATAGACAATAGCAACTGACAATAGATTTGTCGAGTGCGTTTTGATTGTATAACTGAAAGATTTCCGAATTCTCAGTCATTTTCTCGATTTCATAGAAGTAATGCTCTTCCTTTACTTTCACCATGAGCATCCCTCGCCTGATCTTTAGTTCTTGCATGTACCAGTCATGCAATCTTCGCATTTGTGTTGGTAGATGCGGACCTGGTCAGGTCTGACAAGAGGGTTCCCGGGGCCATATTTCCATGCTAATACACGTGCCATCCTTCCACAAGGCTAGCCATCGCCATCAAACAAGTGGACGAACGTGAAGGCAAAATCTCCGTTGGAAATAGGGGCTTGGTTATACATCAGGTTTTGAAAAAATATATAAAGGGGGCGTGCAGGAGCGTTCATGTCCAAAGTCTAAGCATTTTGTGCTTGCATGAACGACACCTAGGTTGAACACGTGGAGGTGAAAATTTATGATAAACTACAGTTCGTTCAATACTGACTCATTGTACAGTACAAAGTATAACTAGTGTGTGATCCTCGACTATGAACAAAGACAAGCCGAATAAAATGTTTAATTCAAAAGTTCGTTACAGAGTTACAACATAGATGTCGTCCTGTATTTGACAGGGCATAATCCCATTTTATAGTCAGTAGGTAGTCCACAGTTAGAAAGAAAGGAAATCTTTATTTGATCTCTTGTACATAGAATCTTGTGGTGCTTGCCTCCTTGAGAATTGCTACTGCTAAGCCAATGCTAGATGATTTGGCTGTTTTCATTGACATACGAGGCAGGCAGGCACACATAACTGTGAAGGCCGGCTTGCTGCTATCGAGGTCCCGGACGCCTTTCTCCTTCCCCCAAAACACATGCATCGTGTCTGCTGCCGCCAAATCGACCTGCAAACGTCCGAACCGCGTTAAGCACTTGCTAGGATTGGATTAACATGTACAAGTGTGCATCCTGAGTGAACGAGCAAAAGGTGAGGTGGTTGTACTAGCTGATGCAATAAAATCAGTGGTGACTGTCAGTAGGATCACACTGCATGCAGGCAGATTTATAGAACTTTTCATTAAGTGAATTTACAGAAAGGTCATGATTTTTCCTATGAAAATATACACTTTGCTTGGCTCACTCTTCTATCCATGACCTTCCTCTTCATGTGGTGTCTCTGTTCCAGCAAAACAGAACAAGAACCAGGATTGAGACAACGTGGCTGGAGAAAACTCTCGCCTGGATTGAGCCTCAAATGTTAGACAATTTTGCCTGGCCAGGCTGGTGGACATGCGTTTGGTTTGTGCCTTGGGCATGCTGTTGATTTACACTACAATTAGTACACAGAGAAACCCACATCCATCGAGTCTATGCAAAAGAAATAATAAACTAATGCCAGGCATAGCTGCAGCCATACCAGGCGCACGAAACGGGAAGCCTGGCTCAGGCTAACCACGCTGCCGGGTGGCCAGGCCAGGCTAATCCCTTTGTCAGGTCTTGAAGGCCAGGCTTGATTCGTATGGCCCAGGACGTCAACCAAACATGGTCCAGGCAGGTCTCAGGGACGCTCCAGGCCAGGCAAACTTTTACGAGGGGAGCAACCAAACAGACCCTTAGGCCTGACAAGATCTAGCATGGGAACTCTGAGAGCTTGATCTTGTCCCCTTTGAGTTGGGGCTCTCTCCTTCCCCTCCCCCCTCCCTCAGTGTCTCGGTCCTTTAATAAATATAAATAAATAAATAAAGTATTATTGTATCGATCCCATGTTTTTTATTGATGTCATATTTCTAGTTTTTATCAATACCTTTCTATTGGTACCTTCTATTTATCTACCACTAGCTAGATTCTTTTGGATGGATGAATCTTATTTTTCTCAATCACCGTAAAACTTTTATTGCTGTAATATTTCCGAGAGATAAAGTCAATGGAAAATTTCCTATAAAATACTCCACAGAGATATTTCAAGAAAGAACATTGTGTCGTCCCAATACATCAAACAATCCATGATAGCAATACCACCAAGGATTTCCATCCTCCAATTTTTCTATGAAAATCCTTTTAGTCAAACAAGCCCTAGATGTCGGGAGGGAGGCACCACATGGGAAGGTGATGGCCACCCTTAATGTAGTATCGTACTGACAAGATGCGCTCCACGTCACCATCAACATTATCAACTCTTTGGTCTTTCCTATGAAACATTGGGTCACCATATTCTGATTTTGTGATGTATTCTTCCTCGAACTCTTGGTCCTCTTTGCTAGCTCCGGAGTGATGGCTTGAGTAGTATATGCGGTTTCTTTCTACACCTCCCCGCCCACCAGCCGGTATTTGCACCACCTTGGAGGAGCATAGCTGCCGCAAGAACAACGCACGATCGCCCAAGCTACGCACCTCCTCCCACTCATATTTGTGTGTGTCATCATCAACATTTGTAACTTGGAACACCTTAAAGAAAGGCTTGCAGTTTCGCAACCATCGACTCATAACTGCCACCGCCAGCTTACCATTCAACTCGCATATGTATGAGGCATCGTCCAAGAACCAGCTCATGCACATAGGATCACCACCCCTTCGAACGTCCATCGGGTAGGCGGCGGTAACTATGGGTGCACCATCTTCATTAACACCAATGTCGAACGTGCACAAGGTCTTGCTATGTCCCAAGCCATAAAGCTCCTGGCGGCAGAATATAATGTCCCCAACTGGTTCCATGTCACATCCTTGTATGGTCCATCCGCCGTCCGGACAACCAATCTTACACAGTACGACCTTGCGCCCAGCAGTCATGGCGACGAGAATGCAGTCACCCAAAGTGGGAACCTTGGAAAAGACTATTTTCCAGATGAAGTCTTGTTCATAGTCGTCAGTCAATCGAAAATGCTGCTGCTTCTCAGACAGTGGCACCTCGACGCCAGAGAAGAGATTCACAATCAAGAACATGGCCGATCCATCTACGGCGCCCATCCATCCTCTGTCATAGTCGGGACTTGATCTTTCAATAGCCACGATCCATCCACCGTCGTACGATCCGATGAACTGCATGTTGCGCAGCTTGCTTGAGATTGGAACCTGAAGGACCACACCTTCCTCGGGGCAGTAAATTAGGCGCTTCTCGGTGACAGTGCCCCGGTCCACAGGTGAGAGGAGCAGCAGAGGGAGCGCTGGCGGCGTTGGGTGCTGCGACGCGGCAGCGCGCCATGACCTGCAGACGGCGGTGAAGCGTACACGGCCGAGCGGCGAGGCAACTCTCCCGCGGACCATGCCGAGGAGGTCGTCGGGGAGGTTTGACCAGTCCACCGCCGAAGGCGAGCAGCGTTCTTGTTTGGTGCCCATGGAGCCGTCGCGGTTGGCCATCTGCAGGCCGATCTATGTAGTAATTAATCTAGTTGTAGCGGAATGCCCGGGCTCTGCTAACCCAATCGCCTGTACATGAAGTCGTGCAGAAGATGTTGCCCATCTCTCCCTTGTTCGACGCGTGCCTAATATGGCAACTTTGGCGATTTGCCGGTGACTGGCGTGATGCCGTTCTGACCTCGCCCGATTCCTTCTGAATCCGCCTTGACTGCTCTAGTTTCCCCAGATCCCTTCTTCCCTGATTCTTCTCCACGAAAAATCCCCATTTTTAGGTTCAGAAACTCCTGGAAGCCTCAGGTCAAATCAGATACGCAAGTTATTTTCTCTACCGCTTTACCGCCGCCGCCGGCGATCTTGCCTCGCTACCATCAAATCGACACCACATTCTTCATCCTCTGCTGCATCATACCCCATCTACCATCACTTTCAGTTCTGGTCAGGGCTACTCATCCCCATTTTGCGGATCTGTTGCGACAGCCAAGAAGTCGCCCTTTACCTTCCTACTCCTTGCCGCCTCAAGTCCCTCTCGCCAACCTTATTCTGCAGGGCTTCGCTCCCCTCACTATTAGAAAAAGAGCTATAGATGGAATTGACACTAATGACGCATCAGACATATGGTGCGTCATTACTATACACTAATGGCGCATCATGTGTTGGTGCGCCATTAGTGTTCAAATACTAATGACGCATCACATCCACAGTGCGCCATTAGTAAATTTTTTTTTAAATTTCATCAAAACTACTAATGGCGCACGGTGGGGTTGGTACGTCATTACTAGTTCAACTAGACTAGTTCAACTAGTAATGGCGCACCACTCCCACGGTGCGCCATTAGTAACTTGGCCACCACTTCCACCAAATGCACCCCCCTGGACCGTCTTTTCAGTTAAAAAAAATAAACAAAAATGATGGAAATGTCAAAAAAATAAAAGAAAATAAGTTTCCTATGTGATATGTGGTCTAATTGTTGTGAAAGTTTACAAATATGAATTTCGACTTTATTTGCAAAATCTCTCGAGAATTTGTAAAATGGGCATAACTTTTGCGTACGAACTCGGATGAAAAAGTTTTTTATATGAAAAATCATCTATTCGAAAAGTTACATCCGATTTTAACCGGGGGAACCTCGTTAAACATTTTCAAAATCCTCAAAAACCTAACAGAAAAAAAGATACGGGGCTTTTAAGATCTGGAGAGGCAAAAAAATTCAAACTTACTAATGGCGCACCTATCCATGGTGCGCCATTAGTATCTTCCCGCTTTCAAAATTCAAAATAAGTCAACAAAATAAAAATAAAGTTACTAATGGCGCACCTGCTGGTGCGCCATTAGTATCTTCCCGCCTTCAAAATTTAAAATAAATCAAGAAAATAAAAAAAAGTTAGTAATGGCGCACCCGCCATTACTATGTCGTATATATGGCTGGGCGCACCTCCTCCACTCCACCTCTCCTCCACTTCATCTCCTCCTCTCCTCCACTCCATCTTCCCTTCTCTCCTCCACCATACTACCCTCCTCCTCTCCGGCGACCTCCTCCTCCTTTCCGGCGACCTCCTCCTGCTCTCCAGCGACCTCCTCCTCCCTCCTCTCCCCCCCCTCCCCTCACGGTTTCTCCTCCCTCCTCTCTGGTGAGCTCCTCCTCCCTCCTCTCCTCCCATTCCCTCATGGTTTCTCCTTACTCCTCTCCGATGCTTCGGTGAACTCCTCTCCGGCGACCTCCTCCTCCTCTCCAGCGATGTAGGCGAGCGCCTCTCCGGTGACCTCCTCCTCTTCCTCTCCGGCGAACTCCTCTCCGGCAAAAGAACACGGCAAAAGAACGTATAAGATCCAAAAACAGGAACAAAATTTGAAATAATATCGTGCCAAAAAACGAGCAAAAAAAAACTAGCAAAAAATGGGCAAAAAAATCACGATCCAGATCCAAATTCAAAATTCAAAAATAGCAATAGCGCACGGTGGGGGTTAGACGGTGCGCCACTACTATTTTCCCGCCTTCAAAATTCAAAAATACTAATGGCGCACCGTGGCCTATACTAATGGCGCACCAGTGGCCTATACTAATGGCGCACCGTGGCCTATACTAAGTGGTGCACCATTAGTATACCAGATACTAATGGCGCACCAGTGGTGCGCCATTAGTAAAAATTACTAGTGGCGTGCTAGTAATGGCGCACCAGTGATGCGCCATTAGTAGGGAAAACTGGTGCGCCATTAGTAGGCCTTTTCCTAGTAGTGCCTGCTGGGATCATCGGAGGTCCTCCCAGTTTGTCTCCTGTGGTATACTCCTCATATCAAGTTGGTGCCAACAATCTGGTGACAGGAGGACGAGATTAGCAATATGGAACGGCACCTCCTTCAGACTATGGCAGGTTTTGTGATTTTGTGTTGGAATTGTCGAGGATTGGGGACAGATTCCACAGTTGGCGAGCTGCGCTGGTTGGTGCAGACCTATTGCCCATCTCTCCTTTTCTTGTGTGAGACAAAGATGGCAGAGAAAAGGGTGAGAAACTTCATGTGGTCACTGGGATTTTCAAATTCTTATGCAGTAAGTAGTTAGGGCCAAAGTGGAGGCTTATGTTTGTTTTGGCTATCATCAGTCGATGTTTCTTTGAAGGCGTTTAACAATAGATGCATAGATGTTCATGTCAAGCCTGATCAGGGACCAGTCTGGAGGGCGACTTTTGTGTATGGAGAACCAAGAAGAGAACATAGATGCCAATTTTGGGATTTTATCCGTTTTATGCGAGCGCAGTGGGATGGTCCATGGATCTGCTGTGGGGATTTCAACGAGGTGTTAATCCACGACAAACATCAAGGCCTTTGAGATAGAACAGATAGGCAAATCAATGACTTCCAACAGTGCTTAGCTGATTGTGGCCTCATCGACTTGGGTTATTCTGGTCCTAAATATACTTGGTCTAATCGCCAGGACTCTCACCGCCATGTCAAAGCCCGACTAGACATAGCTGTAGCTAACATTGAGTTCTCTAATATTTTTGAGGATTTTTTGGTTGACAATGTCATCACTACTACCTCGGATCACCATGCTGTCCATATTGCTCTTAATAAGGGGAAGATTCCTTATGACAAGGGAAAGACTTCTAATGATCATTGTCCTGTGCAGCAAGGTTTCAAATTCGAAGCTATGTGGCTGAGAGCTCCTGACTACCGGGAGGTCTTAGAGAAGGCTTGGGCAGAAGGTAGGGGTAATCTGCCTTTATCACTGCAATCAACCTGGTCCAATTTGAATCGAGTGGCAGCTTCCCTTAAACAATGGAATAGAGAATCTTTTGGCTCTGTGAGATCCAATATCCGGAAGTTGGAAAGGCGTCTTAAATGTCTAAGGTCGACCCCTATCTCTGATGCATCGATTATGGAGGAACGCTCATTGGAGAGACAATTAGGTGAACTTTTTGAGCGAGAAGAAATCATGGCTAGGCAACGTTCTCGGGTGGACTGGCTCCAGGAAGGTGACCGGAATACTGCATTTTTTCATGCTCGGGCATCGGCACATCGACGTACGAATAGAATTAATTCTCTCACTCGTACTGATGGCTCAATTACTGAAGACCAGGAGGAGATAAAAGGTATGGTGCATAGTTTTTATGATAATCTTTTTACTACTGAACAGTGTGCTTCGCTGGATGCAGTTCTTCAGTCTATTCCGTGCAAAGTGGATGACTCCATGAATGCTGAGCTTTGCAAGCCTTATACGGACGACGAAATAAAATTTGCCTTGTTTCAAATGGGGCCAACAAAGGCACCAGGACCTGATGGTTTTCCTGCACTTTTCTACCAAACTCACTGGGATTTCTTAAGGGAAGATATTTGTCATGCTGTCAGATGCTTTTTGAATGGAATGCCAATTCCTGATGGTTTTTCAGACTCTGTGATTGTCCTAATTCCAAAAGTTGCAAGGCCAAAACACCTAAACAACTTCAGACCAATAAGCCTATGCAATGTCCTCTACAAGATAGCTTCAAAAGTATTGGCTAATAGGCTCAAGATTATCTTGCCAGCAATCATCTCTGAGCATCAAAGTGCTTTTGTTCCGGGAAGGCTAATCACTGACAACGCCCTGATTGCCTTTGAATGTCTTCATACAATTCGACAACAAAGATCGAAGAGACCATACTTTGCCCTCAAGATCGACATGACTAAAGCGTATGATCGCGTGGAGTGGTCCTATTTACAGGGATGCCTTAGCAGATTGGGTTTTGTGCCGGAGTGGATTAGCATGGTGATGAGATGTGTAACCTCGGTTCGTTATGCTGTCCGAGTTAACGGAGAACTCACTAATGTTGTGATTCCTACAAGGGGCATTCGACAGGGAGACCCAATCAGCCCTTACCTGTTCCTTCTATGCACCGAAGGCTTGTCCAATGTGTTTTTGCACAAGGAGTCGCGTGGTGAGCTACAAGGTATTCGAAATGGTCGTCAAGGCCCTCCTATCTCGCACCTCCTTTTTGCCGATGATAGCATCTTCTTTGCTAGAAGTGATCAGCGTAGTGTCCTCTCCCTGAAGGAGGCTTTGCATTTATATTGTGATGGTTCAGGCCAGGAAGTTAATCTTCAAAAATCATCAATCTTCTTTGGTACTCATTGCTCCGACGATACTAAGCAAAAGGTAATGGGAATTTTGGGGGTCACATATGAATCATTCCACGATACATATCTTGGAATGCCTACTCATGTGGGTAGGTCGCCAGCCAAGACATTCAAATTCCTAAATGACAAAGTTTGGCAGCGCATCATTAGTTTGTCAGATCGACCCCCTTCTGGAGCAGGAAAAGAAGTTTTGCTGAAATCTATGGTTCAAGCTATTCCGACATATATTATGAGTTGTTTCCTAATACCCATTTCTATATGTGAAGGGATGAGACAAGCTGTTGCTGATTATTGGTGGGGTAGAGAAGATGGTAAGAGGAAACTTCACTGGCGTTCATGGGATTGGTTATCCACACCAAAAAAGCTTGATGGACTAGGTTTCCGTGATTTTTCGCTCTTCAACCAAGCTATGCTTGGTAGACAATGTTGGAGGCTTCTTACTGAGCCAGATTCTCTTTGTGCTCGGGTTCTCAAAGGACGCTATTTTCCTTCCTGTGATTTTTGGGATGCGCCCAAGCCTAGATCGTCATCCTATACTTGGAGAAGTATTCTCTATGGCCGAGAGCTTGTTAAGGCTGGTGTTCGTTGGGGAATTGCTAATGGCCAAAAGGTTAAAATCATGACAGATCACTGGATTCCCAGAAGACCACCGCACATGTTGCAAACTCTATTTCCAATTCCAGAATATGCTAAAGTGAGTTCTCTCATGGATGGACATGGTCATTGGAACGAAGAAAATGTCAGAGCTTTCTTCCCGGAGGAAACTGTTGAACTCATATTACAAACACAGATTAGCAGCCATGGAGGAGAGGATTTTGTGTATTGGCCTCATACTCGCTTTGGACTATATACTGTCCGTTCAGCATACAATCTTGCTCGATCTTCGGATTTCTTTTTATCACACAGTAAGAATGGCCGTGGACTCTCGTCAAGTAAGGAAGTTGAGGAGAAATATTGGAAGGCAATCTGGGCAATGAAGGCCCCAAACAAAATGAACATAGTGCTCTGGAGGTTCGCACACAACTGTCTCCCATCTGGACTTCAGTTACACCATTGGAATATCCCCACAAATCCTGCTTGTGTGCATTGTGGGAGAGACGAGAGTATTGAGCATTGTTTTCTGTTCTGTCAGTTTGCTTCCGAGGTTTGGAACAAGGTCAAAAAACTGTTCGACATCCACCTATGTCGCAAGAACTTCCACTCAACGAAACAATGGCTATTCGATTTCATTGACAGAGCATCACCGGAGCAGTCCACTGTTTTGGCAATCACTGTATGGCATGTTTGGGAAGCGAGGAATGCGGTAATGAATGGTGAAGGTAAATATCCATCCACACCGTGTTGCCTCAAAGATCCATGCTTATGTTGATTTGGTTCTGCTGCATCTCTTTAAGACTGTTGCGGGGCATAGTCGTGAGACACCATCAAGTTCATCGGTTAAATGGTCTCCGCCGCCGCCCGGACCAGTCCTTATTAACGTCGATGCAGCTATCTTCTCAAACCTGCATAAACTGGGAATTGGCATCCTGATTCGGAACCACAAAGGTGAATGCTTGGTCGCCTGCACCGAGCCACTTAAAGGGATGGTACAGCCAGAACTTGCTGAAAGCTGGGCGCTCCGTCAAGCTGTGATTCTCGCCCGTGATGAGGGACTGACCTCTGTCATTTTCGCTTCTGATTGCCTCTCCTTAGTACAACGAGTGAACTCTTCATCCATAGACAGGTCTGAAGTGGGTGTAGTAGTGTCAGATATTAAGTGTTTAGTTGCTTGTTTTTCTTCTGTTTCCTTCTGCCATGTCAAGAGGTCGTTGAATGCTGCTGCTCACATACTAGCTAGGGCCTGTGAGTTTGCTAGTTCAAAAGTTGTGTACTATTCTACTCCAGAATGTATCAGGCAAACTCTTTGTACTGATGTATACTAATTAATATAATGCAGCATTCTCTCTAAAAAAGACGTGACGTAGAGTCCTAGATAGAGTTGTAAACTGGACAGGTGGCTGTACGAGTCCGGGTCGCGTCACGTTGGATGCCGAGTCGGGCAGCGCGTTACACGAAATAATCAAAAAAAGGTTTTCGTTCTACGAATCGATCACGTACAGCTATAGCCAGCCAATAATAATACATTAAGCTGCCTGCTTGGTTGCGCGTTATCGAAAAAGGCTTTCGCCCCGTTTTATAAATAAAGCAACCACCAAGCAGTCAACAGGGTATCATCCAACACAAACACACACACACAACGCCACCGCAACAAGGTCCAACACAAACACCACAAAGTCTGCTGTGGGCACAGCACAACAAGCCCAAACACCACAAGGGTGGCACAAACAACACACGGCGGCGGCGGCGTCGAAGACGGAGAAAAGCTAATCTGGCTTAGGTGGTGGTGGGGGAAGCTGCGGAGCCATACGGAGAGCCATCGCGCGAAGCTGGGTGATGATGGAGGTGATGGCGTCTCTCTCCCTGGGGCGGCTAAGCGGCCGCCAAAGCTGCAGGTAACCAGACCATTTGAACAAAGCATCAGTAGCGCGTCGAAGAGGTATACGCTGAATCACAAGTTTATACCTAATAGTCCACAGCGTCCAGGCAAGCACACCAATGGTCAGCCATGTAATGTGGCGGGACGAGGGTGGCAGTGCCTGGAGTTCGGTGAAAAGATCGGGGAAGTTGTTATGGTCCCATCTGCCCCCAACCATCTCGCGGAAACAGCTCCATAGGAATCGCGCAGACAGGCAGGTGAAGAAAATATGGTTCGAATCCTCTTCCGGCCCGCATAGCGGGCAACGTCCATCACCGGGGCCGTTGTGCTTCAGGACTTCCACCCCAGATGGAAGGCGGCCACGAATCCATTGCCACAGGAATATCCTAATTTTCAAAGGGAGCCGGATCTCCCAGATGACGGTAAGCGCCGCAGGGCCCGGGGTGGGGGCGATCGCCTTGTAGAGCGACGTGGTGGAGAAAATCCCTGATGGCTCTAGACGCCATCGAGTGCGGTCCTCACCATTCTCAAGCACAGGTTCGTGGAGCGCAATGCATGCGATCAGGTCATCCCAAGCCGCAATCTCTGCCGGGCCAAACTGACGCCGGAATGCGAGACACCCTAAGTCAATAAGGGTCGTCGCCACGGATATCCGGGTCTACCGCGATGGAGAACAGGTCAGCGAAGGGGGCATCACCAGCCCAGCGATCAAACCAAAACAGCGTGGCAGTATCAGATCCGACCGTAATCGAGGACCCAATGCGCAGGACCGAAAGCAGCTGTATGATAGATTGCCAGAACTGGGAGCCACCTGACCGCTGGCAAAAGGCGAGGGGTTGGCCTCGTAGGTATTTCCGCTGTATGATGCGGAGCCGCAGGCCACCCTCGCCGTTCGTAATCCGCCAAAGCCATCTAGTTAGGAGGGCAATGTTCATCCGCTTGGAACACATTATCCCAAGCCCGCCCTGATCACGAGGTTTACAAATTTCAGACCATCGTACCATGTAGTATTTCTGCTTGTCCCCCTCACCAGCCCAGTAGAAGCGACCCTGAACCCTGGCAATCTCATGGTGTAGAGTCTCGGGCAGGCTGTAAAAGCTCATTATGAATAGGAGCAGGCTGGATAGGGACGAGTTGATCAGCACCGCTCGGGCAGCTTTGGAAAGCCACCTTCCCTGCCATGGCTCCACGCGGTGCTGGAGCTTGCCCACCGTGGGCCGAAGCTCGTCCACCGTGAGCCTCGAGTCACTAATGGGTATCCCCAGATAGGTTGTGGGGAAACTCCCGAGCGGGCAATTGAGCTGGCCCGTGATACTCTGACGATCGGCGTCTGAGTATCCCAGAACCATCACCGAGCTCTTATCGAAGTTAATCTTGAGGCCAGACATCTGCTGGAAGCAGAGCAAGAGGAACTTCAGGTTCATGATGTCGCTCGCCGATCCTTCCACCATGATAATGGTGTCGTCCGCATATTGTAGGAGGGACAAGCCGGTCCCTCCTACTAAGTGTGGGACTATGCCTTTGATGTGGCCTGCAGCTTTTGCTTTGTCTAAGATGGCTGCTAGGGCATCGACCACAACATTGAATAGGAACGGAGAGAATGGATCGCCCTGGCGCACCCCACAAAAGGTGGGGAAGAATGGGCCAATCTCGCCGTTAATATTCACTGCGGTTCTGCCTGAGCATACCATCTGCATCACCCGGGTCACCCATCGCTCGTCAAAGCCCTTTCGGAGCAGGCATTCACGCAGGAAGTGCCAGCTGACCGTGTCGTAGGCCTTGTGGAAATCTAGTTTCAGGAAGACTGCCTTGAGGTGCTTGGAATGCACCTCGTGTAGGGCTTCGTGAAACACTAGGACTCCGTCCAGGATATAACGGCCCTGGATGAATGCCGACTGATCCGGGTGGATGATCCGGTCCGCAATTGGGGCCACCCTATTGGCGTACCCCTTCGCGAGGATGCGAAAGATGACATTGATCACCGTGATTGGGCGGAATTGGCGGATGTCCGAGGCACCCGTAACTTTGGGGATGAGCGTGATTATTCCAAAGTTGAGACGGGTGAGATCAATGGACCCAACGTAGAATTCATCAAATAGGGCCATGACCTCAGGTTTAATGGATTCCCAGAAAGTTTGAAAGAACTTTACTGGAAGGCCATCGGGGCCGGGGGCCGAGGATGAGTTCATGCCCTTAATGGCCGCCCATACTTCAGCTTCGGAGAATGGTGCCGTTAGAGCAATGTTATCCTCCTCTGAAACACAGTATCGGGGCGGCCAGATATCATGGGCAAGTGCTAATCCTCCCCGAGGGGAGGCAGAGAATAGGTCTCTGTAGAAGCCATCAACATTGGCCCGGATGGCCTCCGGCTGTTGAAGCAAGGTATCACCATCCCAGAGTAGGGGAATGGTGTTACGGCGGCGGCGGCCATTCGCGATTGCCTGGAAGTAGGCTGTATTGGCGTCCCCCTTTAGGACCCAATTCTGCGTACCTCGAAGGCGCCAGAATGCCTCCTCGTCCGTGTAGATAATCGTGAGTTGGTCTTCCAAGTCGTATCTAAGCATCCATTCCTCGGCCGAGAGGCCCGCGGCATCAGCCCGAAGGTCTAGAGCCTGGATGCCCTTAAGGAGAGTTCGCTTCCGCTCTCTAATGTCGCGACCTAAGTTAGCACCCCACCCTTTCATGAATTGGCGCGACCGTTTGGCATAGAAATGCCAGGAGTCGGCGGCCGAGAGGGAGCGGTGGGGCGCCTCACGAGCCTCACGCCACCTAGCGGCAACCGCAGCAGCAAACCCGGGATGATTCAGCCAGAATGCCTCGAAGCGAAAGCGGGGGGGCTGGGGGGTCGCTCGTTCTCCGAGGAGAGAAGTAAAGGAACATGGTCAGAACCGATCCTAGTAATCGCGCGTAGCGACGCTAGAGGGCACCGCAAGTCCCATTCCGGGGAGACAAAGACCCGGTCAAGGACCGACCTGGTCGGGTCGGCTTGGCAGTTAGTCCAGGTGAACCTGGCGCCGACCCTATCTAGTTCACGGAGCCCCATGTCCGCGATGCAGTCATTAAACATTTGCATCCGGGGAAAGTTGACCAAGTTATTGCTTTTATCTTCTTCAGATCGAATGAGGTTAAAGTCTCCACCCAGCACTACCGGGAGCTGGGCGGCCAAGACTTTCGTTCGGATCTCAGCGAGGAAGGTCTCTGAGCGGCTATGGTCAGCCAGTCCGTAGACGGCAATGACCTCCCATTTGAAGTTGAGGGCACGCTCAAAGATTTCCATGCTGACGAAGAACTCACCATGGTCCATGCTTCCGACCTCAAAGGTGGCATCCTTGACACCTAGAAGGATACCACCCGAGTGGCCTGCGCTCCCACTAGAAGGGAGCCAGTGCCAAGCAAATAAGTCGGAACTCAAATGTTCGAGTTCAGACAGTGAAAACTCCGTACGCATCGTTTCTTGAATGGCTACAATGTCTACTCGCTCGTTTCTCATGTACTCGATGAGTTGGCGGCGTCGGCCGTCTTGGCCGAAGCCGCGGATGTTCCAGAATAGGGTTTGCATCACGAGGCCATTGGGGGGCTGCTTGACCCCAATACTCGGGATGCGCTTTGCGCGCGGAGGGCAGCGGTGCGTGACCGAGTGCGGCCCCGGACCTCAGTCGGAACAATCGCCGCACGGGAAGCAGTACCACGCAAGGCCACAGTGGAGGGGCCGGAGGCGTCTTGGAGGCGAGCACGTGCCTCGGCAAGGTGCCCGTCCAGGATTTCGCGAGCACGAATCGCCGCAATCTGGACAAGCGGGGGGCCAACCTCCCCTCGGAATATGATGGCTGAATCAGTTGCCACCTTAGCTAGGTGGCCTAACGGAGTGGACTCTAGAGCGGAAAACGAGCAAGTAGCGGGGGTAACTAGGACGAGCGGGGTACCTGGCTTGAGGTTCCGGGTGGTGGCCCTGAGCTCAGCCCGCTCGGGGATGGGCAGAGCTGGGCTACCCTCCGGCCTGGTCGCCTCGATCCTGGCGCTGTGACGAGAGGACGTCACTGGTGTCGAGGTCGACCTGCCTCTTCTGGAGTACGCAGTGGTCCGAGGGGGGAGGGGGTGGGCAACCACCGGGGTGGTTACCTCCGCCGTCGCCCCTCCGGGCATCGACCCGTGAGACGGGAGCTGGGTCGGTGAAGCGGTGGGCTCGAGCAGGACTATAGAAGCTGCGGAAGGAGACGGTGGGGCATCATCCGTAGGGCACGCCCCTAGGGACAGCGGGTCCAGAAGCACCAGAGTGGCCAGGGAGGGGGGCGGAGGCTGCGCCACAACCAATCCCAGCCCAGCCGAGCCCACTGCCACCGAGGGCAGGGAAGACGCGGCAAGAGGAGACGGGTCTGGGAGTGGCCCGGGCGCCTCCGGGACGGCCGGCGTCGGCTCGGCATGCATGCCAGAAGCCGGCCGGACCGGAGCCGACTCCAGCCCAGCCAAGGAAGCATCCAGCGTGAGGGGCACAGGTGAGCAGCTGGTGGTGGCGATGACTCCGGGGGAGCGGGGAGATGATGCCGGGAACACCTGAAGGCTGGCGTCAGAGGAGTCACTGCCGTCAGCCACGGCGTGGGAGCAGCCGGTCCCCGCGCCTCCCCTCGAGGCAGGAGCGGCAGCCGGGGGGTGGGGCGGGCTATCCTCGGAATCATCATCATCCTCCTCCGAGCCGGGGTTGGGACCGTGACGTGGGTTCCTGTCGCTGTGACGTCCCGGCCCATCAGTGTCGCCACCCAGGAAGTTGTTGTCGGGGATGCGTGGGCGGCCAACATGGTTGGGCGGCTCAGGGGAGATCTTGAGGTCGAAGCCCTGGTCGTTGAAGAACACCCGGATCTTGGCATGGAGTTTGGACGAGTCCAGGGACTTGACTTTGACGCGCACCTCCTCCTCCTTCCGGAGGGAGAGCTCGTCCACCACGACCACCTTGCCAAGGATGCGGGACATGCTTCGGATGACACGCTCGGAGCGTGCGATGTCGGGGAGGCCGGCAATGAGGATCCATGCCATGTCAAGGATGGCCACCGCCAAGGGGTCGCAAATCGGCAACGAGATGTCCACCACTAGCTTGTTGAGAGCAAGAGTGATGTCGCCACTGCGGGTGCCATATCCGTGGCTGACGGTGTCGGGGAAGATGACCGAGAACTGGTTTCCGTCCATCATGGTGACCTGCCAATCCCAGGTGCAGTGGTATAGGTGGTTGAGCTCCGCTTCAAGCATCTTTGGCGATGCCACCCCCTCCCAAATATAAACAATCACTTGAAGCGAGGGGGATGGTGGGGGGATGTCCGGCACCTCGATGTGAAAGAAGCCCATGCCCTTAATGTCGTGCCCGTACATCATGATCCCCTCCGACACGGGGCGGTCCAGGCATAGGAAGGCCGGGTGGCCCGAGTCCGAGCAAATGTAGCAGCACGGTGGGCTAGTGCAGGCGACCTGCGAATGGCCGGCGAGGCCGCAGTTGAAGCACTTCTGAAGGTCTTGTGGTTGGTTCCCGGATCGGGCGAGATTGGCGGAGGCGGTCGCCGGGTCACGTGTCGGAGCCAGTGGAGGGGCACCACCATTCCCACGACCAAGACCTCGCTTCTTCTTCCTCTTAGCCCCCTGACGGCCGCGGCCTGCCCCATTAGCAGTGCGAGGGAAGGCCGGCTCGTCGCGGGGTGGCTGGTACCGACGACCAGGGGCGGTGGGTGCGGGCTGGGAGAGCTGCTGGTTGGAACGGGGAGGCGAGCGCGAGCGGCCCGAGCGGGTGGGGGAGCGGTCGTCCCGGCGCCGCGTCGGAGATGGGGAGCGACGCCGTTGGTTGCGCCAGTCTGCCCCAGGAGCGGGCGAGCGGGACCGAGATCGGCCCCGGCGATCAACCCGTCCAGGCGAACGGCGTGGAGGGGAGCGGGTGTCCGTGCGGGGAGGCGAGCGCCGGTCGGCGCGGGGGGGGGGGGGGGGGGGGGGGGGGGGGGGGGGGGGGGGGCGGGGGGGGGGGGGGGGGGGGGGGATCGACGGCCATCGCGCGCCGAAAGGTGCCGGCGCAGGTCTTCTTCTCGGTGGAGCGCCTCAGGCGATGGGCGCACAGCATCACGGCGGTCGTCGGCGCGTCGTTTGGGGCGAGTCCCCTCGTCACCCCAGTCCCGCGGCATGGGTGTGGGTTCGGGGGGCGGCCTGAGGCGCGAGCGTGACTAGCGCCAAGGGGAGTTGGGTGGCGGCGGGGATGGAGGGGGGTGCAGGGAGTAGGGTTGTCGCTAGGTTGCGCCTCGGTGGAGAGGATGGAGGCCTGGGGAAGCCAGCCGGAGGCCATATCGACCTAACCGGCGGACCGAGCGGCCCAGGAGCGGACCGGGGCAGAGTGGGCCAGCCCAGCATCGGAGCGGCCCAGGTGCCAATCGTAGGGCCCATCCTTGGCCGGTCCATCAGGGGACGGCCCGCCTGGGGTCGGCCCAGCCCGCGAGGAGGTGGGGAGGCAGCGAGGGTTTCCCCTCCCGCCGCCGCGGCCGGAACCGGCGTCCTGGACGGGGCCAGCGCAGGTCGATGCTGCCGTGGAGCGAGACGGGGTGAGTAGCTGAGCCTGGAAGCCCCGAACGACGCAATGAACGGCGGCGAGCGGCGCACGAGAACGGGGGGGCGAGTCGGAGTGGCCGGCTGGAGGCCCGGCGACGCGCCGGCCAGGGAGGAGGGTGCCAGTGGGGTGGAGGAACGCCATGAGACCCGGGCACACCCCTGGTCCGACCGCCCAGCGACGCCCCACGCCTGGGCGCGGCGGCGGCGAGCAGTTCGGGACCCAAGGGAAGCCCTTTGGCCAAGCGTCCGTGGGGAGACCGCCTCAGGGTACCGGCGCGACCGCGGGATGGAGCCCGATCTGCCCCGACGAGGGGGGAGGGTGCAATCCCTGCGGGTCGACGGCGGCCGAACTGGGGGTTCCCGGCATACCACCGGCCGTCCGGCAGCCACGTCGTCTTCCTCCGCGAGGTCGGCCCAGCGCGATGGCCCGACCGGTTCAGGGGATGCGGGGACAGCAGGCACAGCGGGCGTGGGGGGGGGGGGGGGGGGGGGGGCGGGGGGGCTGGCGGCGCGGCAGCCACCGCAGCGGACGGGGAGGTCGCGGGGTGGAGATCCCGGCAGCAAGGCCGCCGGCGGTCGGGGACCTCGCGGCGAGTCGCCCTCCGAGTCGCGGGAGCCCATCACTACTCCCTCCGTGCTAAACTATTGCCAAGGTCAAGATCCGCCATGAGCTTTCTGGCTGCGCGTTCGGCATGGTGCTCCTGGAAACCAACAATCTATTGCTACGTACATACAGAGGATCGACCACGTGTCAATCATGGACACGATGTCTAGTTACCAAACAATTACGGAAACCCTTAATCCTACTTATATCAACTACGATGCATATCTATAATATGGGCTAATTATACCGCATCGACCGGGACGCGATCGGACCTTGCTCTGGACGGAGCTGCGGCCATCTATGGAGGCGTCAACCATGGTAGGCGGCCGCGGCGGCAGCGACGCCAGGTCACAGACGCAAGCTACAAGAGGGCGGCGGCAGAAGGCAGCGTCGCTGCCCTTGGACGTTCTGGTGGACATTGCGGCGCGCACCGACCCGGCCACCTTCGTGCGCTGTGCCGCCACTTGCGTGGACATGCGCTGCCGCGTCAAGGAATACATCAGCCTCTGCGGCCCCCTCCGCCTCCAGCACGGCGACCGCTTCGTGCTCCCCCTCCTGCGCGGCCACCTAATCTACGGGTCCCACGACTGGTCCAAGCCCAAGGAGAAGCTGTTTCTGCTGGACACCAGCGCACCGGATGCCACCAAGCTGCGCACATCAACCCGTACGTGGAGGCTTTCCCGTCGCGTGATGGTCTCGTGCTCGCCCGTGTGGGCGTGGCCAAAGAGCTCCGTGTGTGCGACCCGGCCACCGGTAGGAGCCTGACCCTGCCATCTGAACCGATGTTTCGTGGGTGGTCTTAGAAAAGTTATGTCTTGCTGGTTGGTGACTGTGATAAGGCGGCCACCTCCGTTGCCGGCATTTTCAAGTGGTCAAGGCATGTCTAGATATGTCACCATATGGCGGCAACCTGCAGTTCCAGACCTTCTCGACAGAGCATGGCGCGTGGGGCCTCTACACCGAGACCTGGCTTCCTAACCTACAAAGCAGGTTTCAACGAAGCCTCGGCAAGGCCCTGGTCACCGGCGGCGATGTGCACTGGCTATGCCAGACTGACACCGGATCCTACATCCTCAGGCTCCGTGTCAAAGCAGCAAAGGTGTTGGTGACGGAGCTCCCGAAAGGGTTCGCACACAACGAAGAGCATCAAAAACTTCTGGCAACATCGTCGGTGTGGGGATGTGCTCGTGCTTGTCGCCCACGATGATAAGATATCAGCTTGGGCACAATCGCAACATACAGCCAAGTGGAAGCAACGACCACATGTGGTGATCAACATGACGGAGACAATTTTGCGGTTCCTTGACAAGGCAGGCGGGAGCTGCATTCCACCGATGAAGCCAGTCAAATTCAACCTAGTGTGGTTCGCCGAGAGTAGTGGCATTGTGCTCATCACTGCATGCAACGGTTTCTTTTGGCTCGACCTGCAGTCCATGAAGATCGTGAGGTGGTTCTCAGATCATAGGGTCATATACACGACCCAGAATATCCCATATGAGATGAGTTTGACGGCTTGGGTTCCAACGTTCAATAGCACTTTGTGATTAATTCTTTGCAGTTCTGGTTCCAATCTCAACTTCATAATCAACAATAGAAGCACACGTGTACGACAAAACAATTAAATTTTACAAGTTTTATTTTCCCCTTTGTATGAAAATTGTAGCCCCATTAATCGTAGCTCTACGGTTTTGCTAGTTTTATCCAAGGCCGAGCCCCTTAGTACCCCATATCCCTATGCGTGGGAGCCTCGATGGAACAGTCTGGACACAGGGTGCTGTGGAGCTGGGCCTACAAAAAACTGCACTGATGAATATTTCCGTGGTTGTTACAATTTACAAATTACAAGGTTGTGTTGTTTCCTCTGATGATAATCTTATCTGACTGGTTTCTTCTCAATTTCTACAATCCAAAGTTATGTTCGTTGATTGGTTGGACAACTAGAAAAACACCATCTCAATTGATTTCTGCTATTGCTTACCTGATGCACCCACATTTAAACTCACTCATCAAACTATTCAGAAAACTGCAGATACATTTTAGCTATATATTAGCACAATCAAGTTTCTGAAATGCGGCCATGTCAGACCACTAGGAATTACTGCTTCAGTAGCTCTCAGTTCACTTATAAATGTTTCTGTAGTACCCATGTAAGATGCTCGAGGATTAACTTCTCAGTAATTGCGCTGCCATGTAGTTTCTCTGATGAGCACATGTCGTGGAACGTCAATAGGATGCAACACCGGCATAAAGGCCGGGTAATAGGAGCACCTCATCCAGTCACATCTAACAACCTAATCCACTACCTAGTAATTTTGTCACTGACTCTAATCAGAACTAATAGATACTCCCTCTGTCTCACAATGTAAGATCGTTTCTGAAGCTATGTTTGCTTGAAAAATGATGTTATATTGTGCGATGGAGGGAGTACTTGCACTTGCACTTGCTTCTCTAACATAGGTTTTCTGCTACAGTACATCCAGCTGCTAGCAAGGAAATGCAACTCGGCTCACCCTTCTTCGATCCAAGACCTTCCTGTTCATAGTTACCCTGCAAGTTACGTCGAATTAAACATAGTTACCCTGCAAGTTACGTCGAATTAAACATAGTTACCCTGCAAGTTCAGCTTACTATTGCCAGTTCATTAGAAGGGTTTAGACGCCTTTTTCACACATCATTTGGAAGATTAAGATCCCTCAAAATGTGAAGTTCTTTGCATGGCTAACCATACAAGGAAAATGCCTAACAGCAGATAATCTCCCAAGAAGGAATTGGCCTGCCAATCCTGTTTGCCAACTGTGTAACATTGGCTTCAAGTCTGCTGTCCACCTGTTTGCAACTTGCCCATTTACTGCTACTGTCTGGGGCTACTTTCTGACCAGATTAACCTATCGGTTTGATCTTAGACCAAGCTACAACAAGACACGATCTCGCTGGTACAATGGTGGCTACACACTCTGGACAACATCCCCGCGCAACGTTACAAATATTTCTCCGCGCTTCCGATGCTCATCTGGTGTCAGGTTTGGAAAGAAAAAACAACAGGATATTCAACACCAAAGCCAATGATTTCATTGGAACATGCAACCTGATCTCTGATGAACTTCACACATGGCTTAGAATCAAAGGTGTTAAATGGTTGGCACAATTATAGTGCAATTTGGCCCTCCCCAACCCCTGTTTCTTACATGTGTACAGCTATTACCCTTGGTGTACATTTCTTTTTGGCATGCCCATACCCTGTATTTTCCATATGGAGTTTACCCTTAATGAATCAAAAACAGCGTCTGGTGTGTTTCATAAAAAAAAAAGCAAGTTATGTACATAGTACTATCTGTTGGCACAGGCCCAACATCGACGCTGTGATCTGACGTGTACTTCCGATGAGAGGAACATACGACAGACTAGCAAGGCCCAATTTCTTTCTGGGCGAGACCCTAGTATAGGAGCTCAGCAGCCTAGCTACTATGGCTTGCTGGAAATGCACAAAGCACTCATGCACACGTACGCAATACACGAGATGCGGATTGATTGGAAAAGGCTCATGTCACACCCATTTATTTCTCTGATCTTACGGTTTGTTTACAAGGGGATACAAAGAATTATATTGCAGCTAGCTAGCCTACCACTAGTCCCTAGCAGACAGGTCTCTTACGTCGCATTTGATTCCAATACTATCTATATATTAAGCAAACTCTCGATGTTTTTTGTAGCAGCTAGCACTTGTTTGCAGAAGCTGCATTTATCAACGTGAGGCCATCCTAGTTTTAGCATGCGATCTGCAGCACAAAATTTTCTTTGCAGGAGCAGTCAGCGGTAGGAATTTCTTATGCCCTGCCTGCAACTTTTAACTTCCACACTCTAGCTTCTTGGTGGCCTTGCCAAGGTCCAACTTGGTCGCCTTGGCCTTCATGTCGGTCAAGGTGGGTTCCTACTAGTGCCATCTGTGATGAATCTTGGTGGCAGAGTCCTTGGTCCTCTTGGCGCGCCCATGGAACTTGCGCATCCCGTACACGTCCATGCATGAAAGGTTGGATTCCTCTTCCAATTCCAACTTTTTCCTACGAAGCTCCTTATCTTCAAATAGCGATTCTAATTCGTTTCCAGGAAACTCGCCTATCCAGCAAGGCGTATACGGGAAAGCTGAGTCCATCTCCCCAAATGGTAGTCCGCAGACCGGGTTGTAATATGCTGAACACACATTGCCCATGTCTTGAAATTTCGAGCTGTTGCAATCATATGCCAGTACTCTTGTTTTTCTCCTTGATGAAATTAAGAAGACAATCTCTTTATAAGGATGAAACCCAAGGAAATAATAATTTCCTTCATATCCCTCTTCAAGAACGTTATCCTCTTCAACATCATATTCAATGTCAAGAATGTTATCCTCGTCGGAGTTCCATTCATATTTCTCTTCCACTGTCGCTCTGTTAATTTCATGTGTATTACCATTATGCTCAGGCAACGACTTACGGTAGTTAACATCCTGTAAGATCCATTGTCTACCCATTTGTTGAGCATAGTCCTCATGTTCAAAGGTCTTAAGAGTGGTATCATGGTTTAGCACCCACTCTATTTGACTGCACGATTCATTGAGATGCCAAACCTGAAGAAGCGGACTCCTCTTATGAGGTACTGCACAATACACCCCTCTCAGTGATCTACCCAAATGGTGCTCAGGATATCCTTTTAGTGAAAATTCACTGACACCTGGTAGTTTAATTACTCTGTACGTGTCATCTGACAAACACATTCTGCAGACACAAAACAATCAGGTAAAACAGATTAATAACAACATGAGTGAATCATAGCAGTATAGATTGTGGGAGGATTTGTAGGATTTTCTAGAAAATTCCCATAGGATTTTTCCTACATTTGTTTGCTATGTATGACATTCATTTCATGGGAATGCACGTACTAGACTCTTCGGATTGTGTTCATATTGACCTAATTCCTAAAAATTCATAGCATTAAGTGTGAGCATATTCGAAAATTTAGAAGGGTTGACATCGAGTGGACATCACAATCTTTTACTTTGATTTCAAAATCCTACGAACCAGACGAGCCCTTGCTAAACGAGAATAATGACATAGGAGCAAGTAAGTAGTAGTACCTCATGAGATAGCCATGCTCGCATTGGATGTAGAGCGTGCTTCGCGAGTAGACGGCATGATAATGATATAGATTATACCACAAATCCGAATGCATGTTGCGGACGAGCCCTGCAGCCTCCCCTTCTCGAATAAAGATCCTCTTGTCCCACTGCTGAGTCGCCGATGAGAACACATGGATGACGTATAACTCTGGAGGCCACTCCGATTCTAGCAACGCATCATCATGATCGCTGTGCGATTCACCGGCAGCTAGCACACATGGAACCAAAAATACCTGATAGTGTGTTGACATGGTCGGTTCGAACGCGAGGTAGGCACTTTGATCGAATCCCAACACGTTTGATCCAGGACGTTGGGGTAGACGCGCCCACCGACGCGTGGCCGGGTTGATGACATAATCACACGGCAGTGCATTGTCGCACTCGTGTCTCAGACCCCGGCAAAGCAATAGGCCATTGCAGTGGTACGTGACGGTGACGCCCATGCAGGGCAAGAAGTCGAGCCCTCCAAAGATCGTCGGGCCCGTCGAGGGACGGGAGAAGAACTCCGAGAATCTAAGGCGGGTGAAGTTGATGAAGATCCCGCGCACCGAGCGCGAGAGCAGGTGGCCACGCAGGCGGGCGTCGACGGTGTCGCGCCATGCACTGCAGACCAGCCGGGCCGCGGCTAGGGTGTGCGGCACGAGGCGCCGGAGGACCTCCGCGAGGACGTCGCTGGGTAGCACGACCGGATTCGAGGCCATTGCCGATCGCTCTCGTTCGCCGCTCCTTTTCTAGTTTCCAGTCGTCCGCGATCCGCACGCGCGGCTATATGACCGGCCGAGCGCTGCTACACGTCCGATATTTTGCGTATGATTTTGGTACGACGTATAATCAGCGCCTGATTATCGTGCACAAATCGGACAGCGATTGGAGACGTATTGGACCTGGAGTAGTATACGAGGCAAAGTCTATATCTTTTGACTCCAAAGTTGGGGCCCATTATTATATTGCTTTAATAAAAAGTTCACATATATAAGGAAGCCAATATGTCTCTGTAGCAAGGTTTTGGTTACCTGTCCAAATTTTGAGATTTCCCATGGTTACTGTGTATTTCCGTGCCCCTCGGTAAATCCATATACTGAGCAAAAAATACCATTTTTTGAATTTTTTAAATTTAAACTCTCGATTTATAGTAAAGTATGTAGGATGTAATTAATGCCACGGGAGTTGGTTCTGGTGTGTTGGTAGCAACCTACTTCCTGTTTTGAGATGTCTCTGGTTCAAATGTTCGTTCATGTACTTATTTGAATTCAAATTTCAACTATAAAATTCGTTCGAAATATCTGTATTTCTCGGTAACCATGCTAACCACGTTTACTAGTTCCCCTCAATAAAAATGTTTCATTCGGTAACCAAAACATTGTTTGTAGATGGCTAAATACTCACATATGTTTATGAGTACATATTCGGGTATTTGCACGCTGGCCAGTTCGGATGACACGGTTTTGCTGCTCTCGGTGACTGGGGTCGTCTGTGTTGAGTATTGTGATTATTAAGAAAGCTACGATAGTGTAGGATATTATTTTATATTACCTTGTACTTTAAGATGATGATGTACTTCTATATATATGTCCATGAGCCTCAAGCAATACAACAGACGATTCCACCAATCCTTTTTATTCCCTTATAACGTGGTATCAGCCTAACCGATCCAACCCTACCCGTCGCCTATCTCTTCAGCCCTATGCCCCGCCCCTGGGGCGGTCGGCCTCCATAACCGCCGTCGGGGGCCACGCAACCCGTACCTAGGGTTTGTCCGCCGATCGCGTTGATCGACTGCCCTAGAGAGTCTATTTCCCGATTAATTGATCTGCAGTTTTCTCTCTCGTCGGTCGTTTGATCAGTGTTCTTTTTTGGTTTTCTGATCTATAGACCATGTTGAGTCACTTGCCGCCGTTCGTCATCTAAACGCGTGTCTCCTTTGTCGACATCTTCATCGACTCCTGCTGGATGGTGCCTCAAGCTTCACGCATGTCTGCCAGCGCACTGACCCGAGCGGACCTCGTATCCTCGTTGAGGGCATGTAAAATGATTGATAAGATAGTCTTATCTTAAGTTTTGCATGTAATTTAGAGATGACAAAGAAAAATATCTATAATGGGTCATCTTTTAGCCTTATCTTCAATAACTAGCAATTCCTAAAAATGTGATGAGACATATTGTGCTAAGGGATCATCTCTTGTCTTATCATAAATAAAAGAAAACAAGCCTTTTCTTATGAATTCTCTGTCCTCCACCTTATCATTTATCCTACGTGACACTCGTAAGATATCACCATTGTACATGCCAAGTGGTCGCGGCCTCACGCACCGATGCGGTCTGCATGTGGCGTGGGCATCTCATGCACCTGCCTCATCAGGTGTATGGCTGCATGTTGGGCTCTGGCTGCTCGCATGCATGTACGGGCCCGTTCAATCCGCCTTTGCACAGCCCGTTCCACGCCCGGTTGCACGCGCATGTCTGGTCCGATCGGCCGACCCACACCGCGGACACCTCCATCACCGATCGAGCAGCTAGTTCTCTTCTTCCATGCCGCGCGGCCAGTCACTTGCGCGCGTCTTGAGAGATTCAGTGAAGATCAACGTCGAAGTTTACACGCCTATCCACCGATCGAGCAACGGGATTGCCTGTTCGGGCCATAGTGCCGCGGCCCGCGGTCAACCGCCGCCCTGAGGACATTCGCTACAGGCCGTCCCCAAGGCTGCACCAACCCTCGCGCTGCCGCTGCGTCATCCGGTCGGCCGTAGCGAGTGTGGCACGCGGTCCCTGCAATCGTCATGAGGTCTTCCCCGCCATCGCCCTGACCCACGCGCTGCCGCTGCATCGCCTCTTCGGGTCGTAGCGTTGTGGCACGCGGTCTACTCTGCCGTCCCCGCGTGTTGACTTCTATGTGGTATGCGTCGTGCCGCCTCCCTAGGTGCGGGATCGCCACCGTCTTTGCCGATCTTTATCATGCTGTTAGGTTCTTCCTCACCTACTTCGGGCACCGTCGCCGCGCTTCTGACCTAGCCGCCGCGGCTCTTCTTCGCTGTCGACGGCGACTACCTCGACACCGGCCACCCCGACTCGACGTCGAACGGCGTTCCTCGCACGGCTACCTCGACAACGGCTACACCATCCTACGCTCTCAGCTACCTCGACAAACGGCAAAAAGGGCTACCGCTTTGCTTGAGCCAGCTCGTCGGTTTCTCCAGCTACGATTTCTGTGATGCATCGACCGTTACGGCTGTGTGTGTGTGGGGGGGTGGGGTGGTCCGTCGGCTTACCTTCGGATTATTCTCCAGTCTCACCGTCTGCGTCCCTACCGTTGTGACTGCGGGAAGGGGGGGGGAGGGGAGGGCTCCGTCGGCTTACCTTCGGATTATTGGGGGGGAGGGGGGAGTCCGCATGGACGTCTCTGGTCCACGAGGGCAAGGCATGAGGTGCAAGGCGTCGAAGCTAGTTGCTCTGCGCAACATGACCAAATGTTTCTACCAAATGAACACAAATAGCAGCAGATGTGCACCGTTACTCGAGTAACTATGCTTGTCATGAATATATAATCTCCACCAGACTGCCACAGGCATACACAAACATGCAACATGCTTTAGATTTAAGTATTTAATTTAATAAAACTGGAAAAGGTTGCATTGTGGAGATATATATTTAGCGTATAACTCCTTTTGAGAATTATATCCCAAATAATTGACATACATATTAGGTTTAACAAATAACTATTGCAGTATTGAGAAGTACGTAACCTACCAATGGTAGTTCATCAATGTCTGGTCACTTTCGTGTTCCATAAACCAATTTAGTACATATTGAACAATGGAAGTAATTAATAAGCTCATTGGATTGTATCTCCGGTTCATTCAGCTTGATATAGAAGAAAAAATGTTTACAAGAAAAGTGACACCATAGCTTGGCAACTTTCAAGAAATTAAACAAAAATAATATGATGGTTCTGTACTCATACAAATTTAATAGGTGAGATCACCTAACCAAATACATGACTGTGAAAAAAAACATTTTGAATATTGGGTAGACATATACCACTCAAACTTGATGATTAATTATTTGGGGATAGAGTCAATCCATCCTTCTCAATGCATTTGCCTGTTCTCCTGCCCTAATAATTCTGCGCATGAAAGGATTTTCATGCCTTGTAACCTCTCAGACAAGTTAACCTCAAATAGCAAGGAGGGATTCAGGTGTTGTCTACGTATTTCCTTCGTCTCCAAGTCAAGGACGACAAGCACACGGCGCTGGCGATTTGTCCGCAACATCACCGCATCGTTCCTCTCACCTGAGTACTCGAACTGAATCACCATGCTGCCAAGAGGGATGTTGGAATCAAACAGCCGTAGCTGCTCCTCCATGTCGATCACGGCCTCCCACTCCAAACCATCCTGAGTGGCACTAGATAATCTTCAACACGATTTTGAGTACAAATCTCTTGATTACAGCTGAACAGGGATTACGCGAATTTTGGGAAGGGGGAAATGGAACAGGAGAGAGTGGTAGGTAGCAGCCACACCGTGCCGTCTGATCCTCTGGATGTGTCTAACCTCGTGCGCCTTGGTAGAAGTAGGGGTGCATAGTTGGGCTTCTCATCACTTGGTTCACGCCGGCCCAACGACTCGTGGGTTGGGTTTCTTCAGATGCTGGGGACGTTGTGCGGCTTGCGAGCTGGGCGAGCCGCTGGCAGCTGGAGCCTTCAGGTTAGGGATGCTAACCAAAGTTTTAAATAGCACGCTAAGTCTCTTAGCGGCGGACCTCTTCTAAACGCTATAGCGTGCTATAGCGGAGCTATAGCGCGCTATTTAAAATGTTTGTTCATTTGTTTGGACCAAAGTCTCTTAGCGCAAGATCTTTTGTAAACGCTATAGCGTGCTATAGCGGAGCTATAGCGGGCTATTTAAAACCATGATGCTAACACACTCCACTTTCTCTTTGCAAGCAACAAGAAACACTGCCATTTTCCTTGCTAGTTGTTGTAACAAAGCATTCATTGCTACTTTGCTCGTCTCATCATCATCACCACAAGCAAAGAGCTAGCACACTAGATATTCCTAATAGCAACAAAAAATTGACTTTTTTTAATCCTTTGCATTAACGAAGTTCAAATTGGCTTTCACTAGACACTTCTAAAATGTACAGAGTTATTTTATACTCTGCATTAGCAAAGTATGCATGGAAAGGAATATAAAATACTACTCCATATAGCCTTAGCAAAACAAGTAAAAACATAATCGAAAGAAGTTTCAGTTTCGGCAGGTCGTTAGTAAACGGAATGTCACACATGCATGCACTAACATGCAACTTGCTTCAGACTTAAGTACTCAGGGGAAACAATTCACAGATATGTAGTATATTTAGAGCATAAATGTGTTGAAAATTATACAGCATGGGCGCAGAATAATCCCCATATTAACAAATCAGGATTGCATTATTAAGAAGCAACCTACCAATAATGGTCACTTCCTGGGTCCATAAGCCAATTTCTTGGTGATTCAAGTCTGGAATTACTTTGACTAGAAGTACTTGATAAGATCAATGGATTATTTTCTCCAGTTCATTCAGCTAGATATAGAAGAAAAACAAATGCTATTAAATCACTTTGCAAATTTTATGAAACACAAACAATATGATGGTTCAGTAGCCGGTACAAATTTAATTGGTGAGAGACCACATAATAACAAATACATGACTTGCAAAAATAACATTTTAAATAATATTCGGTAGCTAGCCATATGCCACCCAAAATGTTCGATCCATCCTTTTCAATGCATTTGCATCTTCTCCTGCCCTAATAGTTCTGACTAGGAAAAGATCTTCAAGCCCTGTAACCTCTCAGACAAGTCAACCTCAAATAGCAAGGAGGGGTTCAGGTGTTGCCTACAAATTTCCTTGGTCTACAAGTCAAGGACAATGAGCAAACATCTTTGGCCATGTATCCGCAACATGACCGCGCCGTTCCTCTCCCCTGAACGCTTGAACTGAATCCCCATACTGCCAAGAGGGACGTTGGGTTCAAACAACCGCAGCTTCTCCTCCATATCGATCACGGCCTCCCACTCCCAACCATGGCCACCAGGTAATTGTATCCACATGGTAATCATCAACACATCAGCCATGAGGAACCGTAGCCTCCTGTCTGGTGACATCCTCAGGTGACGCTGGAGTGGTTTGTTGTTCATGGGCATGGCTGGGAGCTCCACCGTGCCTAGCTTCCCCGTGGGGACGTCATACGTGAGGATCTGGCTGCCATGTTGGAGCCAGTGGATGACGCCGCCAGGGAGTACAACGGCGTCATGGTGCTCGTTGTGGTGATCCCCTAAGGGGGCGCCAAAGTGTTCAGTGACAGGACTCCAGCTGACATTGCCATTGTCGGACAGTGCCGCCGTGTGGATTCTCATGGAGTTTGTGCCCTTGAACCGGCACCAGGCCAGGTGGGCAAAGAATAACACAGAGGAGCAGCTTATGCCATCCGCGGTAGTGAGTAGGACGAACGGGCGACAACAGCTTCCGATCTTAGACCTGTCAAAAGAGAGGTCCGGCGGTGTGGAGAGGAACGCTCGGTGGCCGGTCATGGGGTCGTACACGCACAGATCAGAGTTTCTGTGCTCGCGAACATAGTGGCGGCGGACGAGAACGATGAGGCTGCCGCGCGACGTCACAGGGTCGTACCGGCCGAGGAGATCGTCGGCGGCGCTTCGTGCCACGAAGGGCGCGAGGTGCTTGTCGGTGAAGCACATGGCGGCCGGCGTAGCCGGGTGGACCAGAGAGACAAAGGGCTTGCGGCGGTGGTTCCGGCGCCTGTGGCGACTGGTGTAGGCGAGGAGGATCCGCGTCGGCACGACGCCGGCCGTGGCAGCTTGTCGGATGAAGGAAGCGTCCGCCATTTCACGGTGGAGGGACTTGTTGATGGCGGCGTAGCGGACGATGGTTCTGGCGTCGGAGCGTGCAGCGATCGCCAGCAGGAGGTCCGCCGGTAGCATCCGCGACGCCCGCGGCGCACGAGGGTTATTTTTCTGTTGGCGTTTTCGTGGTGCCATTGGGGCGGTGGATGTGCAGCATGCGTGCAGCCGAGCGATCTACCTGCCCCCTATATACTACTATGACGCTAGTTATTCAGTTGAGGGAATGAAAAGATTGTGGATTAATTAGTGCGTTTGTTTAGACGGAAACACGTATATTTTTAAATCGAATAGACTCTTCCTCAAAAAAAATTCGAATAGACTCTTTCACGATCGCAACTAACGCAATGCAAGCCTATCTTCTTCTTCTTTATGCAAGGAAAAAAGATTGCAAATTATGGTTTCAACGGAAACTTAGATCAGGAGATGAGGCCCTTAAATATTGCGAGCAGTTAGTATATGCAACGTACTTCATCATCTTCCAATCCGGCCAACAGAGATCGCATAATTATACTCCAGAGAAGATCGTGGGATTCGTACAATTCAGGTGACACTACGTGGTTGGGTCCACTGTAAGTGAGATAGTCCTAGGTTGAAGAAATTTTCAAATTGAACCCTATAAACCGATGACTGGGGAGTAATAATTACGAAAAATATAGGTGTATGGCGTGACGCCAACTCCGTGGTATATTATCACTGGGTGTTGCAGAAAGTTGTAGAGATAGACAGACAAACTAAACGACGAAGGACGAAATGAAGTAGAGAACCTGGTGTAGGCGCCGAGCAGGTCGTCGAGGTGTGGGTCAGGGATGAAGAGCGTGAGGCCGTAGTGGAGCGGCTTGGGGGCGGGTCATCGGGGGAGGAGGGGTGCTTCTCCCCACCCCCTCGGCACTCAACAAGAGGAGTGCTGCTCGCTGTTGGGCCTCACGAGAGTGGTATCACCTCCCCGCCGTCTTCAGATCCAGCCGCTGCCGCCATCTGTATTCTTGCCCCGTCGTTCCTCTGGTGCCGACTAGTGGGCAGGTGATTCGGGCGACGGGAGGGGAGGGGAGGAGGTGGAGCAGGGGGGACGAAGGGTGGCGGCGGAGAGTCTGGGGAATATGGGGTGGGGTTTCAAGGGGGCGAATGGGAGGATGAAGAGGCGAGGCAGACACCCTTCCTCGTCTTGTGCAACCACGGGCCAACCGGGAGCAACACGTCATGGGCCAACACATGAAATGACGAAAATACCCTCGGCGAGGCATGGGAATAACGGCGGTGGCACGAGATATTTCCGGTGGAGAGTGAAACTGTTCATTGCTATAGCGTCTCCCGTTCGATCCAGCGGCCCAGATCAATCGGGAGCGAGATTCGACGGCCATATCACATCAGGAAATCGATCCAACGGCCAAAATTCGTTGAGTTCTAAGGTGCCTCCGTTTCCCCCGCGGTTAGTATTTCTACGATTCAAAAGAGGGGAGGGCCTCCATCAACTCAAACACCCATCACCTTGCATTCCCTTACATAACCCTATTCACGGCATCCACAAGAGCAGTGTCTTGAAGAGCCCATACACACCAAGCTGCATTACAACGCAAGAGAGAATGTTGCCAAGAGTCCTCATTATCACATGATCCACATGATGCCACCGAAGACATATTCCGATGGTGGAGAAGAGCAGTTACTGAGCAAAAAGGCTACACTTACGAGGCTGGAGTTGAGGAAGGAACTTACGGGACGACGTGTGCCAATACAATCGATCGCTACCCCTGCATTTAAGTGTGAGTACGGGCCCGTGATTAATCCATGCGCCTCCACCTCAGCCCCGTAAGTGCTTTCCATAGAAAAATTGCCGTAAGTGTAGCATTGCTGGTTACTGAGATAGATTGTTGGGCCAACCTCGATGAGAAAATTTTAATCTTGGAGGGAACATATTAGAGGATGACCTCTGCTCACCTTTGAAGAAAACTATTTAGGCCTGCCTACGCCCAAAGATAGAATGTTAAAAGGGAAGTGTCAAAATCTGCAAGCAAGGCTCACTAAAAGAATTATTGCATGGGGTGATACACTTTCTTTGGCCGGGAAAGAGGCGATGATCAAGTCAGACGCGCAGGCCATCCCCACTTATATGATGGGGGTGTTTAAACTTCCCATGTCCGTGTGTGATGATCTTAATAGGATGGTAAGAAACTTTTGGTGGGGAGCGTCCAAGGGAAAGCGCAAAACTCATTGGCAGGCATGGCCCAAAATTCAGAGGCACAAACTCAGTGGTGGACTGGGGTTTCGTGATTTCAGGGTGTTTAACCAGGCTTTGCTGGCGTGGCAAGCTTGAAGGCTTCTGACCAAACCTGAGAGTCTTTGTTCGCGGGTATTGAAAGCTCGATATTACCCCGAGGGGCGTTTGGAGGATACGGTTTTCTCAGGAAATGCTTCGACTACATGGCAAGCTATCCAATATGGCTTGGAGCTCCTGGAGAAGGGGTTACTATGGCCGGTGGGTAGCGGCACCCACATCCGCATCTGGAGGGACCAGTGGCTGCCTCGGGAGCCGCCGGGCCAACTCATCACGCCCTAGGGGACGTGCAGGCTCCATCGCGTTGCGGACCTGTTGGATGCAAATGGAGCATGGCGGTTGGACCTTCTGCACCAACACTTCCTTCATGTTGACGTCGGCGCCATCACTCGTATCCGGACCTCCCCACGGGTCATTGAGGATGTTCTCGCCTGGGCCCCGGAGAAATCCGGTGTTTTCACAATTCGCTCTGCATACCGCTTCGCCATGGATGAGCGCAAGCGTCCATTGGCGAGCGCATCGAGCAGAGCACTGGATGGTCGTCGCGCCATCTGGAAGACCATATGGGGGTGCCCTACTCCCCCTAAGCTACGCGTGTTTGCATGGAGGCTGGTTACTAATTCCCTTGCCACCTGGGCGAACAAATTTTCTCGCACTCTCGGACTTAATGATTTGTGCTCTTTTGCGTGGTGTGGATTGGGAGGACAGTTTCGACGCAATGTGCAGGTGTTCACTGGCGAAAAAATTATGGCGTGTGATGGCTATGGACTAGCCGCTCCCGGACGTCGACAATATCTGTAACACTTGTCCAGAATGGCTTTTTAGTCTGCTGGAGCCATTCTCAGATACAGTCCACGTGATCGTCTTAATGACCATGTGGCGGACTTGGTACATCCGGAATGAGCTCACGCATGGGAAACAAGCACCACCAATATAAGCCTCACGTCATTTCCTCCATGGCTACATAAGCTCCTTGTTGTGTATTCAGCAGCACCCGTTGGGGAACATGGACAAAGGGAAAATGGTGTTGCACTTACCGGCCACCAAATTGGGGGCCGCTACAGCTAGAGACAAGCAGGACCGTGAGGAGCTGCGTTGGTCTCGGCCGCGTGAAGGCTGGGCCAAGCTGAATACGGACGGAAGTTTCGTACAGGAGACGGGTGCAGCCGGGGGCGGCATGGTCCTGCGGGGTGATACCAGCACCATCATCTACACAGCTTGCAAGGAAATACGTACGTGTGATAACGCCCTGGACAGGACCCTGCTTTCCTTTGTTGTCGAGATGGACTGTACAGAGGCGGTAATGATGATTAAGAGTCCCACGCGGGATCGATCAATGTTCATTGCTGATAACCCACAAGTATAGGGGATCGCAACAGTTTTCGAGGGTATAGTATTCAACCCAAATTTATTGATACGACACAAGGGGAGCCAAAAAATATTCTTAAGTATTAGCAGCTGATTTGTCAATTCAACCACACCTGAAAACTTAGTATCTACAGCAGAGTGTTTAGTAGCAAAGTAATATGATAGTGGTGGTAACGGTAACAAAAGAATAGTGCGAGCAATAGTAAATGTTTTTGATATTTTTGTAGTGATTGTAACAGTAACAGTGGGAAAGTAAATAAGCGTAAACCAGTATATGGAAAACTCGTAGGCACCGGATCAGTGATGGATGATTATGCCGGATGCGGTTCATCATGTAACAGTCATAACATAGGGTGACACAGAACTAGCTCCAATTCATCAATGTAATGTAGGCATGTATTCCGTATATAGCCATACGTGCTTATGGAAAAGAACTTGCATGACATCTTTTGTCCTACCCTCCCGTGGCAGCGGGGTCCTATTGGAAACTAAGGGATATTAAGGCCGCCTTTTAATAGAGACAGGGCTGGTCCTGTGATTTTGGGGGCCCAGGGCGAAACTAAAACTCGAGGCCCTTAATGTAGACATCATAATAACAACACGAATATACGTATACACGGAATATATCAATAACAGTTAAATGCATCTAAAATCAGCATGCACATACAATTGTTTATATATATTACCTTCAAAAATTCTTCTAGCATTCCTAGATGCAAAGTCACTTATGATGAGGTCAATGTCAATGTCATCCAATAATTTCCTCTCGACGCATAGTAGTGTAGCCAAACCATTTAACCTCTCGCGAGTCTTTGTTGACCTCAAATAATTCTTCAATAAATACAACTTTGAAAAGCTTCTTTCGGCCCATGCATTTCATCTTCTGAATATACTAACCATTTTGTATAATGCTCCTCTCCATTGCTTAATTTCCTATGAATAATGAGCACATGAAAAATGTCTTCCTGCATTATCTACGTGGTATTCCATTTCCCCCTCTCTCATAGGCCCTTTCTCAACTCAGATATCTCTTGCTTTATTATCAGGACTATCCCAAATTCTTAGATGATAAATATCGGGAGTATAAACTAGTTGTTCATCAACACTAGCATGTTGTGTTTAAGTATCTGATGAATTACCTACACTCTCGGAGCCACTTACATTGTTGTCGCCGATGTTGGTGTTGACATATTTTTCTTGCTGATCCGATTCCTGAATTCTCATTAGTTGGTTGCTCTTGCTCTTCTTCTTTGGCAACCATCACCAACTCGTCATCTTGGTTTATCGAAGCAATGGAAGCACCAATATTACTCTTGAGAAATTTGTGAATGTCTCAGTGCTGTGATTGTACCAATTTATCCGCACCTTCCTTTATTTTCCTTTTATTGCTACCCGATGGATGCGTCCTGTTTCTGGACGACATGGTTAACACGCAGTGCTGAAAAGAAAAACATCAATTCTTGAACGGTGCCGGCTATGCATCAAGGAATGACAATACAATCGTGATATACCTGATTACCTGATGAGTGTCAGTGCGTATGCCTGCCTATACAGGACCTAGAGGCTATACCGGAGAGCAATTCAGTTGGAGTCCGCGGGAATTGTAATCAGCGGCGCCAGCGAACTGGATTAGGAGGCATTACTAGCAGGAGCCTGGGCGCAACAGTATGGCGTCGGCGGCCTAGGGCTGGGACTGGTAATCGGTGCGAGATGGAAATCATGGAATAAGAAGGGATCGTGATTTCTCGTTTTTTTACGTGAAGTGATCACGTCCGAATCGTTCGCTGGGTGGGATCGGGCTATGGGCCTGCTGCTGCTTGTGCGTGCGCGCGCCTGCCCGCGAGAAGCCCAGCGCCCCGGCTCTTTTGATTATTTTTCTGACATAGGACATAGCCTGCCTACATACCTGGGTGGGGCCCCCTGGATTTTGGGGGCCTAGGGCGGCCGCCCCCCTTGCCCCCCCTCAGGGCCAGCCCTGAATAGAGAACCGGAACAAAGCATTAGCACATAGTGAATACATGAACTCCTCAAACTATGGTCATCAACGGGAGTGGTCCCGATTATTGTTACTTCGGGGTTGCCGGATCATAATACATAGTAGGTGACTATAGACTTGCAAGATAGGATCAAGAACACACATATATTCATGAAAACATAATAGGTTCAGATCTGAAATCATGGCACTCGGGCCCTAGTGACAAGCATTAAGCATAGCACAGTCATAGCAACATCAATATCAGAAAATAGTGGATACTAGGGATCAAACCCTAACAGAACTAACTTGATTACATGATAAATCTCATCCAACCCATCACCGTCCAGCAAGCCTACGATGGAATTACTCACGCATGGCGGTGAGCATCATGAAATTGGTGATGGAGGATGGTTGATGATGACGACGGCGACGAATCCCCCTCTCCGGAGCCCCGAACGGACTCCAGATCAGCCCTCCCGAGAGGTTTTAGGGCTTGGCGGCGGCTCCATATCGTAAAACGCGATGATTTCTTCTCTTTGATTTTTTTCTCTCCGAAAGCAGATATATAGAGTTGGAATTGGCGTCGGAGGGCATCTAGGGGGGCCACGAGGTAGGGGGCGCGCCCTAGAGGGGGGGGGCGCCCCCCACCCTTGTGGACAGGGTGTGGGCCCCCTGGTCTTCATCTTTGGCGAGGATTTTTTATTATTTTTTCTAAGATGTTTCGTGGAGTTTCAGGTCATTCCGAGAATATTTGTTTTCTGCACATAAAACAACACCATGGCAATTCTGCTGAAAACAGCGTCAGTCCGGGTTAGTTCCATTCAAATCATACAAGTTAGAGTCCAAAACAAGGGCAAAAGTGTTTGGAAAAGTAGATACGATGGAGACGTATCAACTCCCCCAAGTTTAAACCCTTGCTTGTCTCAAGCAACTCAGTTGACAAACTAAAAGAAAGAAAGAAAAACTTTTACAAACTCTGTTTGCTCTTGTTGTTGTAACTATGTCAAGCCAGCATTCAATTTTCAGCGTATATCATAACTAACCACATTTACAATAATTCTCAGGTCTCATAATTACTCATATCAACAGCATAATCAACTACCAAGCCATAATAATAAATCTCGTATGACAACACGTTGTCAAAACAATCATAATATGATATAACAAGATGGTATCTCGCTAGCCCTTTCTGAGACCGCAAAATATAAATGCAGAGCACCTTTAAATATCAAGGACTGACTAGACATTGTAATTCCTGGTAAAAGAGATCTAATCATAGTCATACCCAATATAAATTAACAATGATGAATGCAAATGACAGCTGTGCTCTCCAGCTAGTGCTTTTTAATAAGAGGGTGATGACTCAACATAAAAGTAAATGGATAGGCCCTTCGCAGAGGGAAGTAGGGATTTGTAGAGGTGCCAGAGCTCGGTTTTGAAATAGAGATAAATTGCATTTTGAGCGGTATACTTTCATTGTCAACGTAACAACTAAGAGATGGCGATATCTTCCATGTTAAACACATTATAGGTGGTTCCTAAACAGAATGGTAAAGTTTATACTCCCCCTCCACCAACAAGCATCAATCCATGACTTGCTCGAAACAACGAGTGTCTCCAACATACATCAGGTCCCAGGGGGAGTTTTGTTTGCAATTAATTTTGATGTAGTTTGCATAAAGCATGGGACTGGGCATCCCGGTGACTAGCCATTTTCTCGTGAGTGAGGAGCGGAGTCCACTCCTCTTGAGAATAACCCGCCTAACACAGAAGATAAGGACAGCCTTGGTTGATACATGAGCTATTCGAGCATACAAAACAGAATGTTTATTTGAAGGTTTAGAGTTTGACACATACAAATTTACTTGAAACGGCAGGTAGGTACCGCATATAGGAAGGTATAGTGGACTCATCTGGAATAACTTTGGGGTTTAAAGGGATTGGATGCACAAGCAGTATTCCCACTTAGTACAGGTGAAGGCTAGCAAAAGACTGGGAAACGACCAACTAGAGAGCGACAACAGCCATGTACATGCATTAAAATTAATAAACATTGCATGCAAGCATGAGTAGGATATAATCCACCATGAACATAAATATCGTGAAGGCTATGTTGATTTTGTTTCAACTACATGCGTGAACATGTGCCAAGTCAAGTCACTTAAATCATTCAAAGGAGGATACCACCCCATCATACCACACCATAATCATCTCAATAGCATGTTGGCACACAAGGTAAACCATTATAACTCATAGCTAATCAAGCATGGCACAAGCAACTATGATCTCTAATTGTCATTGCAAACATGTTTATTCATAATACGCTGAATAAAGAACGACGGGCTCATCATATTTACAAAAACAAAAGAGGTCGAGTTCATACCAGCTTTTCCATCTCAGTCAGTCCATTATATATGTCATCATAATTGCCTTTCAATAAACAGAAGAAGACAAGGTAATATGGGCTCTGGGTTAAATCAACAATAATGCATATAAGAGCCACTTCAACAATTTAATTATGGTCTTCTCCTACTGACCCCCAAAGAAAAGAAAAGAGATAAAAACTATTTACACGGGAAAGCTCTCAACAAGCAAAAGAAGAACAGGAAATATTTTTGGGTTTTCTTTTTAATTACTACTACTACAGCAGAAAAGTAAACTACTACTAACTTTTTTTGGTTTTTCTTAAGGTTTAACAAACACACAAGAAGAAAGCAGGAAAAAGAAAATAAACTAACATGGATATTACAGTGAAAGAGTATGAGCACCGACATCTAGCAATGAGTGTGTGTGAGCATAAATGTAATGTCGGTGAGAAATACGTACTCCCCCAAGCTTAGGCTTTTGGCCTAAGTGGGTCTATTGCCAGGGATAGCATGGCGGATACCCGTAGGTGTAGCTGGGGTCATACTGCGACGAAGAATAACTGGGATCATACTGTGATGAAGAAGAGGACTCTGACTGCCACTGGCTGACAGTCATCTCTGGATCCCAAGAATAAACAGATTGTCGTGGAGGCTCATCTTGTGGCTCCGGTTCTGGGGCTAGTGCAGGATTCTTGTAAGCTTGGACGGCAGCCCACGTAACGAGATAGGGTCCTACAAAATTAAACAAAGAAGGAGCAGGCAATGTAATAGTTTCAGGATAATGTTTATCAAAGTATAACTAATATTTGAGCTCTCCATCGCTAGCTTACTCATAACAGAAGGTGAATCAAGTGCAAGGCTAGATGGCAGTTCCTTACCTCCTCTCGTAGTTGAGGGATAAATTGTTGTCTTAGCGTCTTTCAAGTTCTTCATAGTGTCCAGCAGATATAAATCCCAAGTGACTCAAAGAATAGAGCTATGCTCCCCGGCAACGGCGTCAGAAAAAGGTCTTGATAACCCACAAGTATAGGGGATCACAACAGCTTTCGAGGGTAGAGTATTCAACCCAAATTTATTGATTCGACACAAGGGGAGCCAAAGAATATTTTCAAGTATTAGCAGCTGAGTTGTCAATTCAACCACACCTGGAAACTTAGTATCTGCAGTAGAGTGTTTAGTAGCAAAGTAATATGATAATGGTGGTAACGGTAACAAAAGAGTAGTGCGAGCAATAGTAAATATTTTTGGTATTTTGTAGTGATTGTAACAGTAACAGCGGGAAAGTAAATAAGCGTAAACCAGAATATGGAAAACTCGTAGGCACCGGATCAGTGATGGATGATTATGCCGGATGCGGTTCATCATGTAACAGTCATAACATAGGGTGGCATCGAACTAGCTCCAATTCATCAATGTAATGTAGGCATGTATTCCGTATATAGTCATATGTGCTTATGAAAAAGAACTTGCATGACATCTTTTGTCCTACCCTCCCATGACAGCAGGGTCCTATTGGAAACTAAGGGATATTAAGGCCTCCTTTTAATAAAGAACCGGAACAAAGCATTAGCACATAGTGAATACATGAACTCCTCAAACTATGATCATCACCAGGAGTGGTCCCGATTATTGTCACTTCGGGGTTGCCGGATCATAACACATAGTAGGTGACTATAGACTTGCAAGATAGGATCAAGAACACACATATATTCATGAAAACATAATAGGTTCAGTTCTGAAATCATGGCACTTGGGCCCTAGTGACAAGCATTAAGCATAGCAAAGTCATAGCAACATCAATCTCAGAACATAGTGGATACTAGGGATCAAACCCTAACAGAACTAACTCGATTACATGATAAATCTCATCCAGCCCATCACCGTCCAGCAAGATACGATGGAATTACTCACGCATGGCGGTGAGCATCATGAAATTGGTGATGGAGGATGGTTGATGATGACGACGGCGACGAATCCCCCTCTCCGGAGCCCCGAACGGACTCCAAATCAGCCCTCCCGAGAGGTTTTAGGGCTTGGCGGCGGCTCCGTATCGTAAAACGCGATGATTTTTTCTCTCTGATTTTTTTCTCTCCGAAAGCAGATATATAGAGTTGGAATTGGCGTCGGAGGGCATCCAGGGGGCCCACGAGGTAGGGGGCGCGCCCCCACCCTCGTGGACAGGGTGTGGGCCCCCTGGTCTTCATCTTTGGCGAGGATTTTTTATTATTTTTTCTAAGATGTTCTGTGGAGTTTCAGGTCATTCCGAGAATATTTGTTTTCTGCACATAAAACAACACCATGGCAATTCTGCTGAAAACAGCGTCAGTCCGGGTTAGTTCCATTCAAATCATACAAGTTAGAGTCCAAAACAAGGACAAAAGTGTTTGGAAAAGTAGATACGACGGAGACGTATCAATTGCACTAGTGCAAGAGATTCAAGTGTTGATTGTTGATAGTACGAGGGGGATAGTTTTTGCTCATATTAGCCGATCGCAGAACAAGGTCACTCATTGCCTTGTTGTGTATGGTAGATGCACATGTCGTACCGCCATGTGGTTTGGGTCGGGGACTAGTGAAGTTGTTAGCATTTGTATGGCAGACTCTCCACCTTAAGTAATAAAGTCCCTTTTTCCCTTGCAAAAAAAAAGACCTCTGCTCACCTTCAGTGTTTTTTTTGGATGTCATGACTTTATTCCTCAAATAATGGAAAGATCATTTACAATGTGGTGAAGAACAAAGTCAGGGACGGAAGATTCCCAACTTTCAGAAATTCTACTACTAAGACAATGATTTGCAGGACCGTCTGCAAGCATATTAGCCTCTCTATTACAAAAATCAAAACTAACACTTGTAAACTCCATCGCCAGGAGGGAGCACTCCATCACAACCGGGACGTCGACTCCCATATACGTAGCCGGATCAGATATTGCCTCCAAAGCATGCATACAGTCTGATTCTATAATGATCTTGGTGCATCAAAGGTTAGCTGCTAGGTATAGTCTAGAGCGGATAGCCAAGATTTCAGCTGATCCCGCACTTGATACATGAGGTAGAACTTGTGTTGCTGCTCCCAACAATTTGTCATGGTCATCACGTGCAACAACGCCACATGCTCCATGAAGATTCTCCTCATGAAATGATGCATCCACATTAAGCTTTATAACTCCCCTACCTGGCTTTTTCCACACTTGATCTTTCTTGTAGGTGGCCAATTTTGGTGTATTTGCTCGAACAAAGTTGGTAGCGAGAACTCGTATTGAGATAGCTGATTGTTCCGGGGTTGAAATTGTCTCCCCTTTCGATACTTGCCTCCGCTGCCACCATATAAACCACATAGCAACCAGAATAAGCTCGGCCATTTGAATGTCCCCTGCTAGCTTCTGCAATCAGATCAATGTATCCAAATTAACATATCCAGACCGGTCCTGTATAACAACTTTATCTATCTCCTCTATTAATCCTAGTGATGCCCACACAAGTCGAGCTCTATCACATGTGAATAAACAGTGCCGAATATCTTCCAAGCCAACCTTACATATTGGCATTGCGGGATTAAGGGAACATGTCTGTCCGCCAGCACACCATAGCACGGTAGAACTCCATTAAGCACTTTCCAACCAAAATGTTTGATCTTTCCCGGTAAGCCGAGGTGCCAAATCTCCCTCCAGACCCCGTTTAGCTGAGCAGTTCATGGACTGTTAGTCTCTCTATAATGCCGACCGAACTGGTGGTCAAACTCTACGTGATAAGCCGAGCGAACTGAAAATGTTCCTGACGTTGTGAATTGCCATGCCACAAAATCCTCTAATACTTTAACTTGGAGTGGGATTTGTAGTATTCTGCTTACATCAACAGGTGTGAACACACTCTGAATAAGTGCCTCATCCCACTGACCCGTGTGTGGGTCAATTGTATCTTGCACTTTTGATAACATAACTCCCCCTCTAGGGGTGATTACTTTCCTTGACGGGCTTGATGGAATCCATGGATCCTCCCAGATATTAATCTGTGAACCCGTACCCACCCTCCAAATACATCCCCTCTTGAACGTTTGTATTCCCGCAAAGATACTTTGCCATGTGAACGAGGAACCTTTCTTCGGTCCAGCTCGCATGATATTACCATCCGGGTAGTATTTTGCACCTAGGACCTGTGCACACAAAGAGTCAGGATTGTGGATCAGTCGCCAACACTGCTTTGCTAACATAGCAAGGTTAAAGCTATGAAGGTCTCTGAATCCCGTTCCTCCCTTCTTCTTTGGTACACACATCTTCCACCATGCAAACCAGTGCATTTTCCTTTTTTCCTCTCCATCACCCCACCAAAAGCTTGATATTTCATCAGTTATTGCTTTGCAAATTCCTTTCTGTAATTTAAACACAAACATATCATACAATGGAATTGCCTGAGCTACCGCTTTGAGAAGGATTTCTTTACCTTGAATTGATAGGAATTTTTCCTTCCAACCCTTCACCTCTGACACATTGTATCAACAAGATGTTGAAAGCTATCACTTCTATCAACACCCACAATTGTCGGTAGTCCCAAGTAATTGTCAGACAAAGCTTCAGTTAATATGTTCATCATCCCACAAACAGCCTCTCTTTCACTAACTCTGGTATTAGGACTGAAAAATACACTAGATTTAGGTGTACTTAGTCTCTGTCCCGAGCTCTCACAATATGTATCTAGAACCCTCTTCAAAGCACTTGCATTTTGTACCGCGTCTCTCATAAGAATTAGAGAATCATCTGCAAACAAAAGGTGAGATATTAAAGGGGCATTCCTTGCCACTTTTATTCCTTCAATTCCACCTATTTCTTCTTCATGCATTAACATACTAGATAGTCCCTCAGAACAGATCAAAAAAAGGTAAGGAGACAGGGGGTCTCCCTGTCTTAGGCCCCTATTGGTATAAATTCATCTGTCTCTGTGTCATTAAATCTGATATGATATTTAACAGAGGAGACGCACTCCATAATTAGCTCAATCCATTGTGTATGGAACCGCAACCTCATCATCATCTGCCTCAAAAAATCCCATTCTACTCTGTCATATGCTTTTAGCATGTCCAGTTTAACAACACAAATACCATTCGACCCATGCGTTCTCTTCTTTATGGAATGAAAGCACTCATAAGCAATCAACACATTACCAGTGATTAACCTACCTGGTACAAAAGCACTGTGTGTAGGAGAAATCAACTCAGGCAGGATTTTTTTCAACCTGTTCGCCAACATTTTTGAAATGATTTTATACTCCACATTACATAAGCTGATGGGCCTAAACTGAGTAATTAACTTTGGGTTGTCAACTTTAGGTGTTAGCACCACATTAGTGTCATTCCGCCCATTAGGAATTTTCCTGTTGTTTATTGCTTGTAACACTTCATCTGTTAGTTCCTCTCCAACGATATGCCAAAAACGTTTGAAGAAGATGGCATGAAGCCCATCAGGGCTTGGGGCTTTCATATCTCCTATTTGAAAAAAAGCTTTTCTTACTTCTTCCCTCATGTATAGGGCAATTAGAAGGTCATTCATTTGCCCCGTCACCACGGGTTTTACTGTGTTCAGTAGAGCTTCATCAATCAGCCCTGCCACCGATAAAAACAGGTTCTGGAAGTAATCAAAAATCAGAGGCTTGAGGTTCTCATTTCCCTCAACCCATGCATTATTATTATCTTTCAATCTCTTGATCAAGTTACGACGCCTATGGGCCGAAGCAAACTGATGAAAAAAATTGGTATTACGGTCACCGCGACGAAGCCAATTTGCATGTCCCCGTTGGGCCCAGTAGATCTCCTCCTCTCTAAGAGGTTTTCAATTTTGAGCGTCAAGTCCTGCTGTTTTGTCCGTCCATCAGCATCATATGGCTCTCGCATCAGTGCCTCTAGTTCCTGATGCGTTGTTTTCAGTCTGGTTCGAGGTCCCTTCAAAACTTTCCTGTCCCATTGGTGAAGTTCTTTATGCACTGCTGCTAGTTTCTCACTAGCCGAGGGGCAAAGCCCCCTTACGACTGCCTTCTGCCATGCCGTCCTGACTACTTCCTCCACCAATTCCTCTTCTAGCCATCTTGCCTCAAATTTTCTTCCTGACCGACGCCATTGAGCTGCGACACCAGCCAGGTATTCAGTATCCAAACATATAGGTCTGTGGTCCGAATTGCCCATATCCAGGTTACAAGACCACATAAAGGATGCATATCCATCCATCCCGGATTTGATACTGCTCGATCCAACCTTTCTCGTAGTCCTCCTCTGAAAAAGGTAAATTTGTCGCCATGGTATCCAATATCCTCCAAGGAGCAGTCTGTCAGGGCATCTTGGAACGCTTTAAGCCTAGACTGTTGCCGCTGGGCTCCTCTTTTTTCTGACGACAATATTATTTCATTGAAGACACCAATAACAACCCACGGTAAGTTAGAGTGGGCATGAAGGTCTGGGATCAACTGGTATGTTTTATTCTTATTGTCCCAGCTTGGTTCTCACCTTCACTATTTATAAAGAAACTAGAACAATGCCCGTGCGTTGTAATGAGATATAAATATTCTAGTACGTTAACTTATGATTTACCTACGAATAATAATATAATTGTGTCAATAAATGTTCATCAAATTATGTCCGTGAATTACCTTATATTTTGATTAGAAATTTGGTAAGTAAATTAAAGTAAAATTGGTTGAGAAGTTAAGTAAATTAAGGTGACTGATTATCATATACACGGAAGGTTGGACAAAGGGGTCATGGAAAAAAAGATGAAATGTGAACCTTTTTTTTTGAGATGGGATGAAATGTGAACCTTACATTCTTTTTAAGTAGTAGAGATAGAGAATAATTAGGAAAAGAGAAAGGTATATATCAATTGGGCCGGTTTGGTTTTGTGTTTACACTCGTGCGTGGGCTGGTTTTACGGACGACGGGTGACGAACGAAGCGGAGGTTTATCCCCTCTCGGCCCGAGCCATCCATCCTCCGGTTTCCCCAGATCCGGCGACAATCTCGGGGTACGCCATGACCTCCTCCTACCAGCCGCCCGCCACGACGAACCTGGAGGCGCCGGCGCCGGTACCCAAGGTGAAGGCAGCAGCGGTGGTGACGCGAAACCCTCGCTCCCCCAGCGGCCCGCCGTCGCCAGAGATGGAGGCCACGGCGGAGGCGCTCACGCGGGAGGAGGTGCTGCGCCGGAGGCGGCGCCGCGCCGCTCGGCTCCTTGCCGCGTACCGCCGGCTGTACTGGGCCATGGCAGAGGAGGTGCGCGCCCGGCACCGGCAGTACGTTTGGGAGCTCGGCTGCAGCCCGTTCGAGGCCGAGCAGCCGGCCGCTGGCCCGGAGGCGAAGCCTGGGCTGGCGGCGGTGCCGAGGAGGAAGAAGTGCGGGGTGACGGGGTGCAAGGTGCGGGCGATGGCCATGGCCAAGTACTGCCACTACCACATCCTCTCCGATCCCAATCAGGTACTCTACAAGGGCTGCGGCCACATCATGATCAAGAGTGGTGCCCAGATTGGGAAAAGTACTCACAACACGCCCATCCTGAAAGCATCAGTTCCCTCCCTCTGCAATGTTCACTTGCAAAGATCTCAGAAGAATATATCACAAGCTTACAAGATAGTTGGCTTTAATCCACCTCCCACCGGTCAAATCTCCCCAGATTTCAGTGTCTTGGTTGCCGAATGTGTCCGTCAGATCCAGGCTACAAGGAGAGAGTCCCGAAGTGCCACGGCAGGGAAGAAATAGCCCAAAGATGGGAAACGTAGCTGAGCTATTCCTTTAGATAAGTTTTGTTATATAAACTGTATGAAAATGTCAGGCACCCTGAGGTTTATCTCGTAGTGAATTAGTTAGAATGGTGTGCGAGTAGATGGATGATTTTTTCTTAGTAGCGACTAGCGATTAATCATTTTTCAAATGTTCATATATATATTCTCTGAACAAAAAGGAACCAGAAGCAGCCTCCAAAAACTTCAGGCCATACATTGTATGTGGTACACTGTTCAATTAATAAGAGCTTTTTGGTCCTCTCAGTGGAATTGTGTGCAGCTAAATCAACTACTAGCAATTTCAACCGGTATTGCATAAGGACAATTAAGAATGAGATTTTTTTTTGAGAGAGAGAGATAAATGAAGAATGAGACGACCTGGAGATTCTACTGTAATCGCCGGACACATCCTTTTGCTTGGCAAGTGATCTGCTGTGGCATGTACCATTATCGTGTCTTTTTTTTCACTTTGGATGGAATTAATTGATCAGGTGAGAATATATAGCCGCATCTCAGGTGCTCCCATGTATGATATTCTTGCTTTTTGCGGCATCCTTTTGTGTGTGTGTGTGTGTGTGTGTGTGTGTGTGTGTTTGGGAAATTAAAACATGGATGTTTGGAGACTTGGAGTTACCAATGGCTTTTGTTTGTTTGTATATATGTAGATCGACTGAGGACTAGAGGCGATCACAAGTATTAGTATGTAATGTAGTATTACGCAACCACACCCTTTACAAACCAATAACCAGCAATTAATGCTTTTCTACTGTGTTCCTGTACTCTAGAAAAGAACTAACTATATATCTATCTAGCAATATAGCTGGAAGTTGCTACCTTCTTCATTTGACCAAAGGCTTCTGGTCCTCAATGAAATTAGATTAATTGTGCAGCTAAAGTAACTTCCCGAAAATGTTGCTTAGCACCATGGTGCACCCAAACCTACACTCACTGCCATACGTCGTCTGACAACCTTTTCGAGATACGAGCTAATTAAATTGTTTCAGGAACCATGCACAAGTGATCAAGAGACCTATAAGATGCTAATCAGTCTACTAAATTTGAATTCGTAGGTGTTAAAAAATTCAACATCCTGGAGTTCTGGTACATTCTCCAATGCTTTATTTTATCATTTTATTTCTGGTTCCTCATTCTGTGTACAGCAGGTTCATTTACATTTGCGGCATTTGTAGTAGCAGGTTCATTTACTAAAACTATTGAAAAACGTAAATATTTCATGGATATTTACAAAAAATACCCATGCACAAGTGATCTTTTTTAAAAAAATCTGCAACGATTTATAGATAAATCATGGTCTTCACACAACTTTTTATCATCACTTTTGAGACTGAAAATATAGTACAATATTTTCTACAGTATATATCTAGATATGAGAATGTACAGTGCTGTAGTATAGGAACGACACCAAAGGATAAAAATATTTCTTTGAGTTCTTCTCGTGGACTGGACTGGCACTGTAGCTTAGGGTTGTGTGTCAGTTTAATACAATACTGTGAAAAAATGGATCCGAGCAGGCCTAGTAGAAGAATCATTTTAGCTGATGGTTAAGCAAATAGGGTTTGCACACATTAACTTGAACAGATCCTCAGGAAAACAGAAATGAATCCGACCGTGCTGAGCGTAGGTTCGGGTGCACCATGGTCCAGAAAATCAGCTCTCAGTAACTTCCACACTCTTGCTAGCAAGCCCCGGCAGTGCAATGTATGCTTCCGACGAAATGAGTATCATTCATACAGTACAGTCTTCTCAGACATATGAGATTCTATTCCAAATTTCTAAATGATTCTAATGCATCTCAACTGAAAGATCCAGTGTTAGCAGCAAGGAACCCATGTCTCGTCTAATCCGGCATCAACAACACGGTCAAATCGATTGTTGCGAGCATCCATGGAGACACCCTTGTCCCTGCTCTTTGATAATGACAACATTTGACACATGACTCGATCTTCGTCGAATGTAGCATCAACTTTGAGTCTAACCATACCTGAATGTCATGTTTGGCAAGTGATGCAGTGCATATTTGTCATCCATCGGAAATATTTCATATTGCCTTCAATTTTTAACTTCGACATTGTAGCTGCTGCTAGCATGATGCAGCAATGGAATATATCCTTCCGACGAAATTGAGTGTCACACAGTCTTATAGCCATCCGAGCTTCTATTCCATGTGATTCTAATGTATCTTAACTTAAAGATCTAGTTGCAGCAGGTAGGAGTGCCATATGTTTTGTGGTTCCATTTGGGTCTTCAATGTTTTCAGAGGAAATCCTCGCTGCTAAATACCTACCTACTTTCTCCTTTGATATCGAGGAGGATATCTCAGTCTCAGTTCATAATTTTCTGTTGTCCAGCAACCTTCAGCTAATTTTCAGTCTACCACTGACGATACAAGCAAGAGAGGAAATACGGCAAGTTCAGGTTGTCTCTGAAAGTGTTAACTGACAGGGCAGCGGCTCGGATGAGCGGATTTGTATGTGGGGGTCCTCCAAATATTCTTGTTCTCGGTTGTAGAGATGTTCTTCAGAGAACTGGCCTTCGGTTGGATTTCACAGACAAGTGCACCATGAAGCATGAATTATTCTTCTGGCTGCTCTTGGCTCGCAAGATGCCAAATCCAACTGCGAGCTAGCCTTGTTCACGGACGTTTTCTCTTTAGGTGCCTGAAACAGATCCGTGTGCATGATCTTTCCATGTGCATCAAGACATAAAACATTTTCTCTAGAAAACTATTAGCATTTCTTAACTAATGAGTCCATGTTTATCCACTAAAAGATTCGCATAATTTAAATCACTATGTTTTTTGTATATTGAGTGGCAATGCACGGGCATTCAACTAGTGAAACTGTAAAAGCAGACCCGTAAACTTGGCAAGGTGTAGAACCGATATATTCCTTCCTTCACCTAAAGTGGCAGCGGCTAGGGTGAAGCTTCGTTCCCTCCAGCCTACGTCGGCGATCCTATGGACTCGCCACCCCTCTATATGTCGCTCTGTGTCACAGCCTGACATGCTGATGGAGCTGTTACTTGGGTTGGGCTTGGAGGTCGGGTGCGGCCCATATGGAGAAAAAAACTGGGCAATATACAGGGAGACAAGAGACTGTAGACCGGACATAGTTTCAGTAATTCGTGTATCTGGTTGTAACCTGAACACTTTCCCAATCTTACTTGCTACTCCTCCTCTTCCAAACTCCTCTAAATCCATGTATCTGTCGCTAGTTCTTGTGAGATAATTCAGGAGTAGCTACATATGTCATTGATTGGCCCTTGCCATCAATCGGGATCGTTACCCTCTGGTGGCTGGTGGCGGAGACGGGAGTCCCGGTGCCATGGAAGGATTTATAGAATACATGATGACCAACTTTTATACGCTATGCACCTTTTTCTAAATACATATTAATTTTTTATTTTCCACAATATAGTTGTTTTCACTTTTTAATGAATGGAATGTTTTAAAAATACCCACAGATTTTTTATAAGAAAAAATTCAAGAATATTCAATTTTTTTATATTCTTGGATTTTATAAAACTATATGTAAATTTAAAATGTTCACACAAGTTAAAAGTGTTCATAAATTTTTAAAATGTTAATTTTCTTAAAATAAGTATGACCAAATTTCTAAAAACTAACGAATTTACTATTTCATGTACTATTAAGGTGTTCAGAAATTTTAAAAATTATTTGTGATTTTGTAAATGTTCGTGATTTCTGTTTATCTATTAGAAAGAAGAGATAGCAGAAAAGAAGACTAGAAAAAGAAAAAAGTAAGAAAAACATAGGAAAGGAAAGAACAAACTACAATTAGATGGTAAAAAATCTGATGACAGGCTGAAGAAAAAATTAAACAGAAAAATAAAAATGTCCAAAAATTCAGAGAAAAACTACTAAGAAACCTAGAAGAAACATCATTACATTGGCCGGCCCATGTGCTTGCCTGTTGATATCTCTTTTTGAGTCATCATCAAAATTTCTGGCTACCCTGTCTTGTTCATCATGTTTTTGGTATCTGAGTGACCTCACTATTGTTTATTGATTATTCAGTACTGGATTCCAAGTTTTTAGTTGATCCCGAGTTTAATAGACTACATATTGTGAGTTGCTTTTCCAATCTCAATAATTCTGTGTTTCATGTTTCTGTCGGGTTGTTCTTTCAAGCCATTCTCAGTTTCCGCTGCAAGTTTCTGAGTTCCTTCTCATGATCATTTTGACTTCTACTTGAGTGACCTCGCCATTTATGTCATCGATGCAGCTTGTAGTGAGCAATTTAATGTAAAGGCCACATTAGAGAAGGAAGCCAAAATTTACTGATTTTATAAGAAGTACTTGCCAGAATTTTCTGTTACGGGATAGAGATTGAGTTTTGGAAGCACAAATATCTCTTGGGGTACCATTGAAACTTCAGTACATGTATCAATTATATGTTCGTTGGCTCCTATGTAATGTAGGAACCTAGACTGGATTGTTCCGCTAGACCATGAACCTGACGAGCGGTTGCAACAATTGCAGTAATTCCATCATTTAATGCCCTGACTATTTCCATTGACTTGTCAGTAATTCAGGTTTTGGTGAGCAATTTGCTGTAAAGGCAACTACAAATGAAGGTTGAAATCTACTGATTGGGTTAAGATGTACCTGACGGATGTTTCTGTTGCTGGATATATAGACATGGAAACTTGAGAATGGCACCTGGCCTGGAGGATACTGCTGCTGCTAATCCATGAACCCGATAGCTGCTGCAATAATTTGATAGAATTTTCGGACATGAACCATGTGTAACACTAGGGCATATAGACCAAATGTAATCTTTTTGAAACCTGAAGTTAAGTACTTGACCATCTAAGGTCCCGCCCGGCATATAATGGCTGTGCATTTGGAATTACTGTTGGTGTTCCCAAATTATTTCCTCTTTAGCAACATTTCTCTTTAGAGGTTGACAATCTATTTGAATCTATGAGTATCCTGGTGACTGTACCGGCAAAATCTTTCTACGAGAGTGTCAATTTCAGGATTGTTAAACCCCACCAGGGCAAAGCTTTTGGTCTATTCCAGTCCTCCCTAAGATCCATGTTTTCCTGTGGCTTGTTGCACAAAACAAATGCCTCACTGTAATGAACTAGAAAATGTTTAGCACACTTACTCTTAACGTATTGTGGGCCTGTGGCTAGACTCGCTTGGCAATCGGTACCTGACATGTTTGAGATTCCTGGCCCTGTAGAATAATGCTTGGATTAGTGGCGGAATATATCATGAACGATATGCTACTCGTAACACTCTGAATGCCTCATTTTATTAGCTATTTGGACCTTAAGAAATAGTGAGATCCCAATCGGAGTATTTGGACATAATGCTAAGATAACAACTCGACAATGAAGGGGGCAAATAAAACAATTAAAATTAAATTATTTTTGTCAACAAAGCTGTGCACGAATGCTTTCATAGTTGTAGAACATCGAAGTATGCAGTGCATGAAGTTGAAAATAGAAACTAAAACGGATGAATCACAAAGTGCTACTGAATGTTGGAACCCAAGCCGCCAAATTCATCTCATAGGGCATATTCCCGGTCGGGTACTCTTCCCCACGATCTGAGAACCAGCGCACGATCTTCATGGACTGCAGGTTGAGCCAGAAATATCCGACAGTTGACATGTTGATGAGCACCTTAATGAGCACGGTGCCACTCCTCTCGGCGAACCACAATAGTTTTATTTCATGCTTGACTTCCCACTGGCTCGGCGGCGGCCTGCTTCCGCCCGCCTCATCTAGGAACTGCAAGATTGTCTCTGTCTCGATCACCATCCTTGGTCGTCGCTGCCACTTGCCCGTTTGCTTTGCTTGCGCCCACACAGATATCTTGTCGCCATCCGTGACGAGCACAATCGGGCACCCACCTGCCGACGATGTCGCCAGGAGTTGGTGGCACCACCCACCACAGGGGAAGTTCTCCGGGAGCATCGTGACCGTGACTTGTTCACCCAATCTAACTTGGAGCTTGAGGACGTAGTCCCCTTTGTCGGTCAAGCACAACCAGTGTGCATCGTCACCAACGACTAGGGCCCTGGCCAGTGGTCGTTGCAACTTGCTGCCTTGGAGTTTATGAACTCGGATCTTGTTGTAGCGGCTCCATGCGCCATGCTCGGATGAGAAGATTTGAAAGTGCATGTTGCGGCAGTGTTGTGACAGCTCTAGGTATGCCATGACCACATGGAATTGCCGGCCGACGACGGTCGCACCCTCATCATCACCGTCACCCACGAGCAAGACATAATTTGCAGTATCATCGTCTTGTTGTGTAGCCACCACATCCACAGGGAAAGTCGGTGCAGATGGTAGGCTCTGGCTGCGGCTGGTGGCCGGATCCCACAGGCAAAGCCCTCGGGCCACGCGAGTGAGAACGAGGCCATTGCTCGACGCGAGGGGGAAGCCGCGGACGCCGGTGACCCTCCGCCGCGTGGCGGTGTCCGCAGCAGTGGTGTCCACCAGGGACAACTGGTCCTTGCGTCGCATACCATCATACTTGTACGTGTGGATCAGGTGGCCTCGCAGAAGGGAGAGCACGAAGCGGTCGCTATGCCGGAGGTGGAGGCGGCCACCGAGGCCAGTGTAATCTTTGACGCGGCGGCGCATGTCCACGCACGTCGCGGCGCAGCACACTAGAGTGGCCGGGTCGGTGCGCACCGCGATCTCCACCAGCACGTCCAACGGCACCGACGCTGCCGTCTGCCGCCGCCCTCTTGCAGCTTGCATTCGGGGCCTGGCACCGCCACCGCCGTCGCCTGCCATGGTTGATGGGTGGCTCTAGGAGGGAGCTCAGTCCGGGGTAAGACCCCAAGATCCGATCGACATGGTATAATTAGCCTATAGGATCGTGGTTTGCACGCTGCCTACTCCCGGGATTAACTCTAGCAGTTATCGAGTCACCTCTACGTGTCCTTAGCTTCATCTTAGGGTAATACTTCTTCAAACGAAAAAAATATAGAATGCGATTTAAGAGCAACTTCAATAGCAAGCGATGTCTGCAACAACAGCCCTAAAACAGGGCACCCAGATCAACAAAATCAATACTCCCTCCGTTCACTTTTATAAATCGTTTCAGACAACTGGAATTGACTTGTTTTGCATGTTGACTGAAATGTCTACAAGGCCTTGTAAAAGTGAACAGAGGATAGTGGCTAGTCGGTGTCGTCAGGTTTTCGTCCATGGCAGTTGATCCGTTTTAGGGTCCTCTTGCCGTGGGTTTCCTGTCGATGCTCCAGCTCGCTCCTCCCCTTTCAGTCTTATTTTGGGTTGGTTGTGTTGGAAAAACTACTGGAACATTTTATTTCCGTTGATTGCAAAATTAATGGAAAGGGGTGCGAGCCCGGTTGGGAAAAAAAGTGAACAGAGGGAGTATTTTTTAAGTAACATTTGAACTACTTTGACCATATTTCATATTTCAAACAAAAATCGACTGAAGTATAAACATGCAAACTACAAAGATAATTTAAATACTACATGCCACTTAATCAAGACAAGCACTACTACGAACACTACAAATCATCCCAGTCGATATCGTCGTACCCATCACTCTCACTGCCGGAAACGACTTTGATCACACCGGAGGATCCCGCATTCTTCTTCTTCTTTCCGAGTGACGACGAAGGCACTGCCTCGTCATCGTTCTTGCGCTTCTCAGCATCCCTCTTCCAGTAAACTCCAACTGGGCTAGCACATACTGCGGAAGTGCCCTACCAAACACCTCCATGGCCACCTCATCACTCTACCGGATGTTATTTGGCACGTCGACAACAATGCGAGAAGTCGGCCTGATCGGGTCTGGACTCGATCGTCACCGGCTGGCCGACAAGCTCCACATCCACCTGAGACTTAATCTCCGAGAAATTGAGCTTCGAGCGTGGGAGGCCGAGCCTCCACAGGGCAATGGTGTACACGCAGTTGGTGAGGTCGGCCATCGAGTACGTGTCGAGCCAGTACCTCCGGCCGGCATGTTGAAACTCGACACCGAAGTTGCCAGCCGGTCGGCCAGCGGTGCACCCCTTTGAATCCGGTGACACCCTTTCCATTTGGTGGCATGGCGAGGAAGCGGTGGCCCCGGGGAAGCAAGTTGTACCAGACAAGCAGTATAATGCTGGATGCATTGATTTAATTATTTAGTGATTATTTTTGCATAAGATGATCATTAACTTTAGTTATGTATGTGAAATGTGCATAAATGTTTTTTTGTGTTGTACCCATGTCCCATGCATATATGAATTCCTTTTGCTACGTATGTATCATGTATATACCACATCCATTTGGCTGAGTTACTTGCCTTGCTTACTTTCTACAAATAAAGTTGTTTCTTATTGGAATTATGAAAAAGGATTTCTATTTTCTTTGAAACCCAAGGAATCATTTTATTTAATTTCTAGAAAAGATCAGCATATTAATTTTTCCTTAATCTTATCCAAAATTTGTTATTGCCATCGGAAGGTGTACTACTTGACCATGCAGGCTACAAGGTGTTATGATGATTTGATGAGGTAAGGTAATCGTTGAGTCATGTTTTTAAATGCTAATGGATGGAATTTCTAATGTATGGCTGGAAAAACAAGTCGGTGATGATATCGCGATGTCTTATTTGAGAACTGTAGACATGGTTTGCCACACTGGACATTGTGAAGATTCTTTTTGTTCTTTGGTTAAGATTTGTACACATTCATGTTGGAAATATTTATCTTTTTTCTGATTTTAAGGCTACACTAATGCAGAAATGGCAGAATTCCACAAACTGTGGTACTTCTTGACTACCTGTGAGCAAGCATTCCGTTTGAAAGCTGCCTAACATGCTGATGACTTGCCAAATTATGCATATAATATTATAATTTCAGTTTCATACGAGAACTTCTCTTTAAGACAACGGCAGTAGATAACGTATATTTTGCTCTCTAAAAATGAATTATTGTGGTGTTGTTCACCTATCAATGTGCCATCTTTTCTATCTAAGAATATGCCCCATTTGTTAAGTAAACCATCTCATTTTAGTGATGAACAACTAAATATTCCGTGGAACTGAAATAATATATAGGCAACAATCGTTCCCTTTTAAAAACAACCAACCAAACATCTAGGTAACTTCCCGGCGCGGCGGAGCGCGCTTGCTCACTAGTATATACTCCCTTCGTTGAACTTTTAGCTTTTTCTTGATTCATATGTATCTAGACATATTTTAGCATGTATGTTCACTCATTTTAGTATGTTTGTAGTCACTATTTTGAAATAGCTAAAAGATCTTATATTAGGGAATAGAGGGAGTATAGACCTTAACATAAAGAAGTTCTTTTTTGAACGTGCGAGTGTTCACACATCTAGCTTTTCTTTCTTCTAGGAGAAGAATGAAAAGGGTGCCTTCTGTTGTCACACCTTTTCTTTCTTGCAGGAGAAAAATGAAAAGGCCCGCCACGAGGCCCTTCCGCTATCGGAGCCGGCGGCTCCCCTCCATCGGCGATCTCGGTCGTCGGTGGTGAGGGGGTCGATGGATCCACGCATGCGGATCGTGTAACTTTGAGTTTTAGACCCTAGAAGCTTAGGATTTTCGGTAATTCATAGTCTTGGCTTCGGCGGCGGTGATGGCGGTGCTGAATAAGGAAGCTTCGGATCCTTCCCCAACAAGGTGACCCATCCTATGGTTGAGGGCAGATTTGAAAATCAGTATGTTCAAGTAAGGATGCACTATTAGGGAAAAGCCTATACACGGAATCTTACCAGCAGCGCGCTTTAAAATCAGGCGCTGCTGCCAAGTAGCAGTAGCGCGGGTTTTTAACCCTCGCTACTACTAAGTTGATAGCAGTAGCGATGGTTTTTTACCCTCGCTACTACTAAGCGGTCTCTACCGTGCCCCCCGGGACATGCCATAGTAGTAGCGCGGGTTTTTAACCCTCGCTACTACTAAGTTGATAGCAGTAGCGCTGGTTTTTACCCCTCGCTACTACTAAGTGGTCTCTACCGTGCCCCTGGGCCATGCCATAGTAGTAGCGAGGGTTATAAACCCGCGCTACTACTAAGTTTTTACCCCTCGCTACTACTAAGAGGTCTCAACCGTGCCCCTCCGGGACATGCCATAGTAGTAGCGAGGGGTAAAATCCCTCGCTAGTACTAAAGGTCCCATTTTGAAACTCTACCCCCGCCCCCCACCGGGTAAATCGCCTTTTCGGTTTTGTAAAAAGCAAAAGAAAATGATAAAAACTTCAAAAATTAAAATCCTTCGAGATGTAGTTATGTTACTACATCTACTAGTTAGGAAAATTTAAAAACTTAAATTTGGACATGTTTTGCAAAAAGTGTAGGGAAAATGTAAAATGGCTATAACTTTTGCATACGATGTTAGAAAAAAAACGTATAATATATCAAAATGTTTTAAAAATTAAAATCCTTCGAGATGTAGTTATGTTACTACATCTACTAGTTAGGAAAATTTAAAAACTTAAATTTGGACATGTTTTGCAAAAAGTGTAGGGAAAATGTAAAATGGCTATAACTTTTGCATACGATGTTAGAAAAAAAACGTATAATATATCAAAATGTTTTAAAAATTAAAATCCTTCGAGATGTAGTTATGTTACTACATCTACTAGTTAGGAAAATTTAAAAACTTAAATTTGGACATGTTTTGCAAAAAGTGTAGGGAAAATGTAAAATGGCTATAACTTTTGCATACGATGTTAGAAAAAAAACGTATAATATATCAAAATGTTTTAAAAATTAAAATCCTTCGAGATGTAGTTATGTTACTACATCTACTAGTTAGGAAAATTTAAAAACTTAAATTTGGACATGTTTTGCAAAAAGTGTAGGGAAAATGTAAAACGGCTATAACTTTTGCATATGATGTCAGAAAAAAACGTATAATATATCAAAATGTTCAGCACGAAAATCCGCATACGATGGAGACTACCTATGGCCTGTTTGCAAATTTTTAGAATCCTCAAATTCTAAAAGGAAAAAAGTTATGCTCAAATTTTAGTTTTTTTAATTTTGGTCAAATCTGGTCAAACTGTGGTCAAACTAATTATTCAAGAAGTATTAGTGTTACTAAATAATTATTCAAGAATATTAGTGTTACTAAATAATTATTTCAGTTTTTTGGAATTTTGGTCAAATCTGGTCAAGCTGTGGTCAAACTTTGGTCAAAATGTGGTCAAACTCCTTATTCAAGAAATATTAGTGTTACTAAATAATTATTGTTTTTTAGAACAATAGTTTTAAACTCAAACAGCGAAATGTGTGACTTCATGCTCAAGCTAAACTCCTGAGGGTTAATAGGATTGACATCTTACTATTGTTAGGAAAACAACAAGTGCAGACTTGGAATCGAGGGAAAATAGAACCCGAAAGTTAAGCGTGCTCAGGCTGGAGTAGTGAGAGGATGGGTGACCATCCGGGAAGTTAGATGATTTGGAATGATGAGGGTGATTAGAGATTAAATTGAGCAGCGATGAGGGTGATTAGAGATTAGAGGTTAAAATAATTCAGAAATTTGAAAATTCGCGCAAATAATTCGAAAAAAAATTCCGTGGGTTAGTAGTAGCGCGGGTTTTTACCCACGCTACTACTAACGGACGTAGTAGTAGCGCGGGTGGCACCCGCGCTGCTGCTATACGTTAGCTGTAGCGCCTTATTAGTAGCACCGGCCCCCGCGCTGCTGCTAGGCTTTTCCCTAGTAGTGATGGCATGGCAGCGGCGACATCCCCATGGTAGACTTGTCTCCTCGAGCTCTACCGGATGGGTGGCACCTCAACGTGGAGGGTATGCCTTCAGTCCTAGCCAATGGGCGCGCTCGGCTACTCGGGATCAACCGCCGACGTTACCTTTTGCCTCCAGACCTCCTCCAAGACCTAAGGTACGCCATGGATTCACCCCTTTGGGATACTTGGTTCCAAGACGAGCACGACATGTGCCGGCAGTCGTTCTTCTCTATCCACGTGCGTGCTCCGACCCTGCCACAAACACGTGCTCCCAGCCCTCCCCGTTCGTGTGCGCGTGCATGGGTGCGCACGTGTGAACCCACACCATCCCTGCCACCATCGCTAGAAGCGGATGAAGAGATGAACGAGGCATACCTGAAGGCGCTGGAGGACTCGCGGCTCTAGGAGTTTAAGGAGTGGGATGGCCTCGACGTGCAACTCGCGGTTTCGGCCACCGATGATGCGCCATCCCCGAGTCAGGGGAAGGGGTTGTCGAGCAGGAGGAGGTCGATGCGGAACCTGTTTGAAACCCGACATTGGTTGGGCAGTCCCTGGTCGTGGACGTTGAGCATGCCCATCACGGCGGAATACGTGTCGGCCCCGGCCGTGTGGGTGGGTGCGGAGATGTGGTCACCGCCACATCAGGCACTGCCAGAGCCGCCACACACGCTGCCCGCTCACCTGTGGCAGCCACCGCCCTTCATCGATTTCATTGTGGATGAGAATGTCGGCCAGGAGAGCGGCAACGACCGGGAGTAGAAGAAGATCTAGGGTTGATTTATGTTTTCTTAAGTTTAAGTTTATGTTTGATATAGGGCGACGAGTACTTTTGGACTTCTGGACTTAATGTTATATATTTTAAATTTAAGTTTAAGTTTAAATTATTTTTATGTATTTTTAAATTTTAATTTAAGTTTTTTATGTGCACTGTGTGAAATGTGTTTGGCCCGTTCGTTCACCTACAGACATAGGGACGCAAGCGTACAATCATGTCCACCTGGCCGATCCAAACAAACCAAAAATAAATAAAACAGAATTCCATTTGCGTGCCTGCATTGGAGTTGGCCTAATGCCCTCGATCAGTAGTTCGGTTACTTATTCCAAATTGAACCATGCAAAGTCGGATGTCTATGATGGCGTGGCGTTAGCCTTCTCGTACAAGTGACATGTAGTGTTATTTTCGCGAACTTGGACAAGGGAGAAATAAGAGACTGTTGTTTCTGGTGTGGCTGGAATTAACCAAGTGGGCCTGGCCTGGTGAAGCTCCATAGCAGCACCGACGACTCACGGTGGTGTCCCCAAATCTCACACCCTTGCAGCAGCGTGGAACATCGGTTGGCTGCCTTTGCAACACCATGGTGACGCCCCCTTGTTGTGCCGATGAGTCTCGAAGCTCTGCATCGCAGCAAGTGGTTTGTGCTTCAGCGAGGCCATGGCGCCATGCAGCACCTTCGACGCCGTCCCCCTTGAAACGCTGGTTGTCACCCCCGCGTGGCCTTGCAACGGCAATCCGTTTGTAGCATGCGTAGCTGTAGGGTATCCTTGTTTTCCGATGGTGACATCGATACTTGCAGTAGGGACGCGGCGAAGAGAGAGAGAGACGAGAGACCTGAGAGGCAGTGTGGCCTTGCAGCAACAGTGACCAACGTGTCCAGCTTTAACGGTGGGGATGTTTGCAGAAAAAAAATGAGATCAACCTAAAGACTAACCCTTGTTGGTATTTTTTTATAGAAAAATCTCCGTAAGCATCACGCGTCCGAGCCGGGACTTGAACTCGGATAGGCTGACAGCAACCCAGCTACCCAGCCAACAGGTCGACGCCCCATCCTCAAGGATGTTTGAAGCAGGGGCGGCAGTAGCAGCGAGGACAGAGAAAACTGAAGGCATAGAAAGACGAGGGAGATGAGCGGGAAAGCGATTCCGATAGCATGCTGGATCCAGCGGACGAGACTTGCCTGCTCCCTGCGCGTGCGTTCATCCGTGCTCCCGCGTACGTGGCTTCATTTGATTGGAACAAAATAAGACCCGGCTCCACCCTTTTAAAATCAGGGACGGAGATGATTTGATTAGAAAGAAAAAAGAGAAAAAGACTGTCGTAAGATGAAGTGGAAGTATGGATGGAAGTATGGGGAGAAAGCAGGCAAGCCGGATCCGGATCCAGCGCGGCTGTTCTCGAACCGGGCCCATGCTTTTAGCGCGTGGAATAAGGCAGTAGAGGAAGAGTTGTTCCTGGGCCATGGAAGGACGCGTGGCAGTCATTGGACGCGGATTATGTTTGGCTGTTATCATCCGGTTGAAAAAGATCGTTTCTCTTAATTCTGGGTCGTCAGACCTTAACATCGCTTTATCTTTTTATTTTTCGGGGAAAGTACATCGCTTTATCTCTGCGTATGCGTATCTTTACTGAATACTGTATATGCCATCGTCGATGATTTGCTAGTATAAACTTGGCTAGCTAGCTTGATGTTTGCCCCGGCAAAAAAGAAAATTAAAAAATAAACACTAGCGCCTATATGTGTGGGCGTCTGGCAACTCGCCCATGCGCATGGATATTCGTCCAACCAATTCTGTACGAATCTTGACACGTTCTAGCAGTTTATATGTGCCACGTAGGACTAAGCTGGTGTGTGGGCATTCATCCAGTCGCGCACACATTTTTTTCACCACACGGGGGGTTGATGTGTGGGCGTTTAGCAATTTGCCAACACATAGTTTTCACGCACGCAGAGGGGGCTGGTGTGTGGGCGTTTATCACTTCGCCCACATGCCCGTCTCCTCGCCCACACCCAATGCTGGCAGTTGCCATGTGTTTCTGCAGGGTACATGGCAACTGCCGTAGCTTTGCTTGTAAGCAGATGGCAACTCTCTTTCACCTGAGTTGCCATGTGTTTTTGCATGGTACATGCCAACTGCCCTAGTGTGCACGTAAGCAGATAGGAACTCTTCTTCTTTACATGACAACTGCCCTAGCGTGCTTGTGAGCACATGGCAACTCTCTCTTTTACCCGAACATGTTTTTTGTCATGCCTTTTTGTAGTGCTACATGGCAACTGCCTAGTGTTAGTGGGTGGCAACTCCTAAAATTTTGAAATCATGGCAACTGTTGTAGACCAGACCATACATGGCAACCGCAGTTGAGCAACCATGGCAACTGTATTTTTCTAACATGGCAACCGAAGTTCAGCGACATGGCAACTACAGTTAAATGAACATGGACGAGGGTCTGAACCATGGCAACTGCGGGACGCGCGGTGACTATCACGCGGAGCGTACGGGACCACGAGGTACGAGGCTGACGTACGGGGCGTGTGGGCGTTATCTATTTCGCCCACACGCACGCGTGTGAGAGGGATCGGGAGGGAAAAAAGAGGTGTGTGGGCATTACTTGTTTTGCCCACACATAGGTGTGTGGGCTGTTTCTCTTATGCACCACACAAAATGTGTGGGCAGACCCCCTAACGCCCATACGTGTGGCACTTATCGGTGTCGAAAAAAAAGCTTGATGTTTGCGTGTGTCATTGTCCATATTGATGCGGTTAATTTGACATTTCCTTATTTCAGATTGCTCAGAATAAATCGGATTATTTGTTGTGCATGGTTAGCCTCGTCAGGTATTTTTTGCCTTATTCTTCTTCCTTTTTATCTTTTTGGCCGTGTGAGTCCAAAATATCTTGACTATGTGTTCATATTGTGTAAATGGTACCATCTTGATGGTAATATATTATTACCCTTTGTCGAAAAATTGACTAATCCAACAGCCGCCACCACCAAAACCTAAGAGCATCTCTAGCAGATCCCTTGTCATGTGGACCTTTAAAGTGAGTATAAGGGCCACGGAAAACGTGTTTGATTGTAATTCCGATAGATGGCTACATATTCGAGCAATCAAACACAGTTTGCGCGGAAATTAAATATAGTTTTGATCCATGACCAAAAGAGCCTCATGCAAAAGCCACCACCACCTCCATGACCATCAGCATCACTCTCCACCATCGCCACCGAAGCCGCCACCACCTCCATGACCATCAGCATCATCATCATGATTCTCCACCACTGCCACCGAAGCCACCACCACCTCCATGACCATCATCATCATCATCACTCTCCACAACCGCCATCGAAGGCATCACCCGTCGCCGCTTGCTTCCTTCTCTCCAATATCTCCCTCCTTGCAATATCATGCCATTCTTTGGTGATGTCGTCGATGTCATTGCGGTTCATCATCATGATCTTGTTTTCCTCTTGAAGAAGCTTGGCCAAGGCCTTGTTCTCCTTGGCAAGGGCTCTTATCTACTCAATGGCGGCCTTGCGCAACCCCTCTTCCTTGAGTAATTGCCACTTTTCTTGCTTCTCTTGCGTCTTCTTGCCGACCAACTCCTTTGTCTCCAATGTCTTGGCCACCATCAACTCATTTGATTGCACCATGGCATCTATCTGGTCCTACAAGCTTGATGCCTCCCTTTCCTCTTGATCTTGTCCTTGGCCTTCTTGTTTCCATCGGGCTTGTTCTTGTTTCTTGGGCCATCATCATCTTCATCATCATTATCCATCTTGGTGAGTGAACCTCTCTTGGGTGGAGATTCTTTGTCAATCAACCTCCACTTTTCGCTATTTTGAAGCAATTTCCAATAGTGCTCTAGTGTAAATGACTTGCCATTGGAAGCTTCATGTCCTTGTACCTTTATTGCACAATTTTGTCCTACAAAATGAAAGCAATGTCAAAGTATGTCACATGTCATTTGCACTACTTGGGATGTGAAAACAAACTCACATAATTGGCTTCAACGGTACCACTTGGAGGTGCATTGCGAACTTGCTCCAAGTAACCACTCCAATGGCTACAAATCTGCTTGATCACATCCCAACGACCTTTGAGTAACCTATAGGTGCGTGGCGTCCTCAAGGAATACTTTGCCATCATTCGGAAGAAATGGTCCTCTATCCTTTGCCAATACCGCATGCCGGTTTAGTCAGTGCCGGTGCACGCATCAAGAGACACAGATTCCCAAGCCTTGATCAAGACATGATCTTCCAATTCCGTGCAGTTCTTTGATCTCGTGCTCACTTTTGCTTGCGCTTGGTCGAACACCCCCTCCCCTATCTCCTCCACCTCATCTTCTTCCTCACTGTGACCGTCCACATCACCATCCATCTCATTCCAGCCGTAATCACTAATCCGGGCCTGATTAATATCGACGGCGTTGTCATCCAACATGTGCACAAACTCGGCAGTCGCATCATGCAAACCGGCGCTACAATTTCTCTCCACAAGTCACGAACAATCGCAATGGCGAAAAGTGAGAACAACTAGAAGAAAATCAAAGTTCAATACCTTGCACACATTCCGTCAAACAACTCGGGGGCGGCGGCATCATCATCATCAGCGGGCATCCTAGGGAAAGCTCTTGCGGTGGCGATCAGAGGAGGTGGTGGCGCGGTGCTCGCGGTACCTTTTTTGGCCGCCTTCTTGAGTTTCACCCCCGCCACCTTGCGCATCTTCATCGGCGGGGTGGGGATGGCCTGGACATGATTCACAGCGGTGACGGGCACGTATGCCTTCCGTGCGGCGGCTAGGGGAGCGCCGCTCTGGACGACAAAGTCGGCCTGGCGCTTGCGGGGATGGGCGGTGGAGGCTTGAACGGCGATGGGCGCTACACGGCTGGTGACGAGATCTGCCTAAGGGGTTGACGCATCCATGACTTCCACGGTGACGGGCGACGGTTGGGAGGTGTTCATGGCGGCGCTATAGAGCCAGGGAAGGTGGTCAAGAGCGGGCAAAGGAAGATCAGTGTCGGCGGAGGCAAGGGAGAGCGGGAACTATCGTGCGGAAATATCCCCCCCCACCAAATTTCGCTTGTAATAGGGGTCACCCTCAGGTCGGCCCGCCGCCCCGTGTTTCTAAAGGTTGAGGGGAAGAATTTGCAGCGCCCCGCAAAAAAATTTAAAAGTCGCGGTCCGATACAGTATCTGTTCGGGTCATTTTTTTTGCCCAAAACTATAAACCGGCGGTTATTTTGCAGTTTGACGCGATATAAGGGGTGTGCTAGAGATGCTCTAAGCCGGCCTCTGATCTTCCCACCCACCGTTTCCTCGCCGTTGCTAGAGATTAGTGTCTGGGCTAAGCCCCGACACTAGTCGATGGAAGTGGTGGGAGGGGGAGGGGATCTGGGCTTCAATAGCCTTGAACGATGAGATGCGATTAATGGTCGATGGCTTGAGGCTTAGCGTAAGGAACTAAGGATGTTCAGCCACGGCGGTGCTGTTTTTGGCTGGACCGATGGTGCTTTGTGAGGACACGTCGGTGGACGTGATCCCATCTGCAGGCGGCACCAGCGGCCTTCAGCGTTCTAACGAAGTGGTCCTGTACTCAAGTGTGTGGGGTGCGTTGTGGTCCCGTGCTGCTATTGGTTGACGGGACTAACCGGAGGGTTTGGACCTTCAGATCCAGGCGATGAGTATATTTTGCCAGGCGATTACGAGAATGTGTACTGCCCTTAAGACTAGCCACAGTAGGAGTAATTTCAGCAGTAACATCGAGTCCAACTCAGCAATTTGCTTATGTGGCAATAAGTTAATGAGAAGAGAGATAGTTATAGTAACACCTCAGTCGAGTCCAACTTTAGCAGTAACACCTCTTATGTGGCAATGAGTTAATGAGAAGAGATATACCAGCATCTCAGTGAAGACCGATTAAGGTTGAGCTCCACCTAGACCAAGTAGTTACACTCCTTCACAACTGAACAATGGACTATGCCTTGAATTGTCAGTTTGGCGTCAAGAAGTTTCACCACAAGTCTCACTGATATGAGGCTGCCGAAGGCCGACCCCTCGGGTGGAGCATATTAGTCACACTCCTGGCCTGTTCATGAGCTTGCTAGAGATCACCCCAATCTCATAGACTGTGACCAACAGTCGGGCTCATATAGGTGTGTTCCTCCAAAGATCGCTCTGTAGGATAGCATCTTGCTTATGCATATAAGCCTTGGAACATATTAAGACAGTAGTCATCCTTCCATACAGTTTCCGAGAGTATTGCATCTCCAACGGAGTGGGTTAGTAAAGTTACTCTCCTCAGTTCACCACTGGCTTGTTTTCCCAGATCCTACTTCACGGGATCTCCGATCACATAGGTTGGGTTACTACCATGGCAACTCATGTGGGTCTCATACCCATCTCCCTTGATGCGTTATCTATCACAACACGTGATAGCCCTTTAGTAAAGGGATCTGCCAGATTCTTAGCCGTTTGAATATAATCCAACGCTATTACTCCGGAGTTCCTCAATTTTCTGACAGCTTTCAATCTCATTTTTATGTGTTTGTTGGACTTCATGTTGTCCTTTGAACTCTTCACCTTGACAATAACTGTTTGATTATCACAGTTCATAAGAATGGCCGGAACCGGCTTCTCAACCACTGGCAAGTCCATCAACAGATCTCGAAGCCATTCTGCTTCGCCACCCGATGTGTCTAATGCTGTTAATTCTGCTTCCATTGTCGATCTTGTTAAGATCGGTTGCTTGCAAGACTTCCGGGAAACAGCACCACCTCCAAGAGTAAATATATACCCAGTTGTGGCCTTCATCTCATCAGCATCAGAGATCCAATTCGCATCACTATACCCTTCAAGTACCGACGGGTATCCGGTATAGTGAAGTCCATAGTTCACAGTACCTTTCAGATAGCGCATAACTCTCTCAAGAGAACGCCAATGTACATCACCTGGTTTGGAAACAAATCGGCTCATTTTGCTAATAGCAAATGAAATGTCAGGCCTCGTTGTGCTCGCTAGATACTGTAGTGAACCAACAATCTGAGAGTATCTCAATTGATCTATAGCTGTGCCTTTAGACTTTCGAATCAGCACACTAGGATCATATGGTGTTTGAGATGGTTTGCAGTCCGAATATCCAAAACGACTCAACACCTTCTCAACATAATGGGATTGCAGAAGTGTAATTCCACCTTCATCATCTCTCAATAGCTTGATGTTCAAGATAACATCAGCCACTCCAAGGTCCTTCATCTCAAAGTTCTGAGATAGGAAAGACTTAACTTCCTCGATCAACTTGAGATTAGTCCCAAATATCAGTATGTCATCAACATACAAACACAGTATAACTCCTTCGCCCCCACCATAACGATAGTATACACATTTGTCGGCCTCATTAACAACAAAGCCAACAGATGTCAACGTTTCATTAAACTTGTCATGCCATTGCTTAGGTGCTTGTCTCAGGCCATACAAAGATTTCACCAACTTACACACCTTTTCTTCCTGACCATCCATCACAAAGCCATCAGGCTGTTGCATATAGATTTCCTCCTTTAGCTCTCCGTTCAGGAAAGCCGTCTTAACATCCATCTAATGAATGAGAAGACCATGCAAGGCCGCCAATGAGAGTAATACTCGAATGGTGGTCAGTCTGGCCACAGGTGAATAAGTGTCGAAGAAATCTTCTTCTTCTTTCTGGGCGTAGCCCTTGGCCACAAGCCTAGCTGAAAGTGCAACTATCCCTAGGTGGTTTTGGTAATTCATAACAACATATACCTCATTGAGCTAATGCTATTCCAAGATGATTATTTCAGGAAAGCTCAATGATTAGCATGGCATGGATGTGAAAGTGGAACCCTCAAAATGCTAAGGAAAAAGGATTGCTCAAGCTCAAAAGCTCAAGACTCTTCATTTTATATTTTAGTGATCCAAGATCACATTGAGTCTTTAGGAAAAGCCAATACTATCAAGGAGGGATGAGGTGTTGCTTAATGAGCCTCTTGCTTCATGTGCTTAGTGATATGCTCCAAAACCCTCAACTACTTTCCCATATCCACATTTGACCTAAACCCTAAGCCAAACTCGGTCCTACCGATTCTTCCTATCCGGCGCCACCGAGTTTCACTTGTCATTAGCCACTGCCAAACCCTAGCAATTCGGTCCTACCGATAGGGATCTCGGTCTCACCGAGATGGGGTTGCAAACTCTCTGTTTCCCTTTCGTAACTTTTCGGTCTCACCGAAAGAGCGAATCGGTCCCACCGAGATTGCAATGTAAATTCAGTGTTTCCCCTTTGTAACTTTCGGTCTCACCGAAAGAGCAAATCGGTCCCACCGAGTTTGCCTGACCAACTCTCTGGTTAGCTAATTACCAAATTCGGTCTCATCGAGTTTGTGTAATCGGTCGCACCGAGATTACGTTATGCCCAAACCCTAACCATATCGGTCCTACCGAGTTGCATGTCAGTCCCACCGAAAATCTCTAACGGTCACTAGGTTTACATTTTCGGTCCGACCGAGTTTATTGATTCGGTCCCACCGGGATTGGAAAACTGTGTAACGGTTGGATTTTGTGTGGAGGCTATATATACCCCTCCACCTCCTCTTCATTCGTGGAGAGAGCCATCAGAACACATACACCATTCCAACTCATATGTTCTGAGAGAGAATCACCTACTCATGTGTTGAGACCAAGATATTCCATTCCTACCATATGAATCTTGATCTCTAGCCTTCCCAAGTTGCTTTCCACTCAAATCTTCTTTCCACCAAATCCAAATCCTATGAGAGAGAGTTGAGTGTTGGGGAGACTATCATTTGAAGCACAAGAGCAAGGAGTTCATTACCTACACACCATTTGTTACTTCTTGGAGAGTGGTGTCTCCTAGATTGGCTAGGTGTCACTTGGGAGCCTCCGACAAGATTGTGGAGTTGAACCAAGGAGTTTGTAAGGGCAAGGAGATTGCCTACTTCATGAAGATCTACCGCTAGTGAGGCAAGTCCTGTGTGGGCGATGGCCATGATGGGATAGACAAGGTTGCTTCTTCGTGGACCCTTTGTGGGTGGTTGCTTCTTCGTGGACCCTTCGTGGGTGGAGCCCTGTGTGGACTCACGCAACCGTTACCGGAGCCCTTGGGTGGAGCCCTGTGGAGACTCGCGCAACCGTTACCCTTCGTGGGTTGAAGTCTCCATCAACGTGGATGTAGGATAGCACCACCTATCCGAACCACGGGAAAAACATCCATGTCTCCAATTGCGTTTGAATTCTCCAAACCCTTCCCTTTACATTCTTGAAAGTTGCATGCTTTACTTTCCGCTGCCTATATACTCTTTGCATGCTTGCTTGAATTATGTGATGATTGCTTGACTTGTCCTAAATTAGCTAAAATCTGCCAAGAACTAAAATTAGGAAAAGGTTAAGTTTTTATTTGGTCAAGTAGTCTAATCACCCCCCTCTAGACATACTTCGATCCTACACTAGCCTTGTACTTTTCTATCGTACCATCGGGCCTAAGCTTCTTTTTTGAACACCCACTTGCATCCCAATGGTTTGCAACCATAAGGATGTTCAGTAAGCTCCCAAGTCCCGTTAGCCATGATGGAATCCATCTCGCTACGGACCGCATCCTTCCAGTAGTCAGCTTCTGGAGATGCATACGCTTCTGAAATAGAAGTGGGATTATCCTCCACGAGGTATATGAAGAAATCATCACCAAAGGTCTTTACAGTCCTTTGTCTCTTTCTCCTACCAAGGGATTCCTCATTATCCTCCTTAGGATTTTCATCATGTGTGTGATTATAATATTCCATCGGAATGGCAGGTTCAGGAGTCTCCTCAGATTCCTGTCTAGAAGTGCTTTGTACATCTCTGATGGGAAAAATGTCCTCAAAGAATGTAGCATCTTTAGACTCCATAATTGTACCGACTTTCATGTCAGGTACCTCAGATTTCACTACTAGAAATCTATAGCCAACACTATTCATAGCGTAGCCCAAATTAACACAGTCCACAGTCTTTGGTCCAAGCTTACGCTTTTTGGGGATCGGCACATTAACTTTCGCCAAGAAGCCCCAGGTACGTAAGAACGAGAGTGTTGTCCTTCTCTTGGTCCACTTCTCGTAAGGAGTGATCTCGTTATCCTTTGTCGGAACTTTACTCAGGACATGACAGGATGTCATTATAGCCTCCCCCCATCATGCCTTGGATAACCCCGACGTATCTAACATGGCGTTAACCAAATCAGTTAGAGTACGGATTTTCCGCTCGGCAACCCCGTTTGACTAGGGTGAGTAAGGAGGCGTCCTCTCGTGAATAATGCCGTGTTCTGCACAAAAGGCATCAAACTCTTTCGAGAAGTACTCTCCACCACGATCTGACTGGACTCGTTTAATTTTATTTTCAAGTTGATTCTCAACTTCTGCCTTATAGATTTTGAAGTAGTGTAGAGCCTCATCTTTAGTATTTAACAGATACACATAGCAATATCTAGTGGAATCATCTATCAAAGTCATGAAATATTTCTTTCCACCTTTAGTCAACACACCATTCATCTCACAAAGATCAGAATGTATGAGTTCCAGTGGCGCCAAGTGTCTCTCCTCTGCTGCCTTGTGAGGCTTGCGAGGTTGCTTAGATTGCACACACGAATGTCACTTAGAACCTTTGGCTAAAGTGAAACTCGGGATTAAATTCGATTTTGCTAGCCGCGTCATAACACCGAAACTAATGTGACAAAGACGTGAATGCCATACTTCAGATTCATTAACACTCAAATGAATATTATTCACGACTTTATTACATAGATCTGCAAGAGAAAGGCGGAACATGCCTCCGCATTCATAACCCTTTCCAACAAATAGTCCATATTTCGTAACAACTAATTTATTAGACTCGAATATCAACTTAAACCCTTCTCTACATAGAAGGGAGCCACTAACGAGGTTCTTCTTGATGGCGGGGACATGCTGCATGTTCTTCAGCTGCACGATCCTTCCCGAAGTAAACTTCAGATCGACCGTGCCAACACCAAGAACAGAAGCACTCACGTCATTCCCCATCAGTACGGACCCGTGACCTGTGGCCTGGTAAGAAGAAAACAATGAAATGTTAGCACACACATGAACACCTGCACCTGTGTCGACCCACCAATCGGTGGACGGCCAAACTGAAAATACAGCAAATAAATTACCGTACCCAGATGCACCACTCTCATTGTTGCTGACAATCATATTGACAGACTTGGAGTCCTGCCCTTGCTTCTTATACTTGTTTGGGCACTTGTTGGCCCAATGTTCAATCGAACCACAAGTAAAGCAGCCCTCATCCTTCTTGTTCTTCTTGAAGGTCTTCTTACCCTTCTTCTTAAAGTCGGCACACTGTTGGACACCGTTCTTTCCCTTGGGCTTGTGGGAATTGGAGTTCTTCTGATGCACCATGTTGGCCACAGAAGTTCCTTCGACCCCTTTTCCATGCGAGTCCTTTGCCCTTGAATTCTGCTCAACACTCAGATGGCCAATGACATCCTCCACAGAGAATTCACGCCTCTGATGTTTCAGAGTGGTGGCAAAGTTCCTCCAGGAATTGGGAAGCTTAGCGATTATGCAGCCTGCGACAAACTTGCCCGGTAACTCGCACTTAAGAAGCTCAAGCTCCTTAACAATGCATATTATCTCATGAGCCTGCTCCAATACAGGACGGTTTTCAACCATCTTATAATCATGGAACTGCTCTATAATATACATCTCGCTCCCTGCATCGGCAGCCCCGAACTTAGATTCGAGCGCCTCCCACAAGTCCTTGGCAGACCGCACATGCAAATATGCGTCAACCAGCTTATCTCCAACCACGCTCAGAACTGCCCCGAGGAACACGACAGTGGCCTCCTTGAACGCCTTCTCCTGATCAGGAGCGATCGTTCCTGTGGGAGTCACACCGGCGACCCAGAACACGTTCATGGCAGTGAGCCATAAGGTGGTTTTAGTCTGCCAACGCTTAAAGTACGTCCCCGTAAACGGCGACGGTTTCAGTGCAGCAGCAAAACCAGAATTCGAAAAACTCCTACACACATTAGGTTTTTGGATTGATAAGAAAATAGGCAGTTTTCCGATTAAATTAATCCATGAATAAATCATGAGCATGACACTGACAGTATTGATAACACACTGGTTACGATCTAATAGAGCATGTACTACGCATATAGTAGAAACATCTACGCATATCGCTAGTACTGCTACAACAGAAAGAAACATGAGAGGGATAAACGATGTATACCCTCCAATCGGCCATGCGGCGGCGGTGGCGGTGGCAGTAGCCGCGTCATCCTCGGCGGCCTTCTTGTCGGCCTCGGCCTTCTCAGCGGCGGCACGGTCGGCGTCGGTTGACATGGTGATGACGAAGGTGATGTGGACGTAGATGAACAGAAGCGAGCAGTCGCGTAGTCGCTACCCAAAAACCTAATCGCCCCTCTCCCGTACAGGATCCGGAGGGGCGGGGTTTTGGAGGCCTGCTCTCCCGTCAACCATGTACGCGGTGAACGGGACGGAGTCGCCGGTGGCAGCAGCAGTAGAGGAACGACGCGGGCGTGGAGGCGGAGATGCGTTCTGTTTCGTGGCGGCTAGGGTTGGCAGCGCCCCACATATATATGTGCGGCTGCGCGTGGAGAGACGTGGGCTGAACCCACGTCCAAGTCGGTAGCCCACGATTCGACGTCTCAGATCATGGCCCCACCTGTCAAAGACTCTCCGTTCCTGACCGGCAAAAAGAAGAGCATAGGAGTGAGCTCGGCTCAATCCCGCAACCCGCGGCGCGTCGTGCCGAGGCGTGGCGTGGCGTGCGGAGGAGGAGTGCGCAAGGGCCTCATCTCTTCTCAAGCTCCAATAGCATGAGGAAGAGAATCCCTTATAAACCACTCCAACTCTCCTTCCACTTCCGGGGTGGGACTAAACTTCCCACCACCTTGTCATGCCACCTACATGGGCCCTTAGAGATCAAATATGAAATTGTCATATGGGCTCTAGGCCCATCTCATATTTCAACAAGACTGGTGTCTGGGGGGCCTTGAGCATGAACTCTGCAAAGTAGGTCAGCAGCTGGTGTGCCTCAGCACGCCTCCCCCCATTGCAAAGACGGCGGCAGCGTGAGCGGGAGGATCAAGGTTAGGATCAGCGAGCACAAGGTTGGCATCAGCCTGGAGTAGGAAGCGCACATCTCGATGGAAACTAGAGCGATGGTACCGTGTGCAGAGGAAGGAGGCCATGCCGTACAAGGAGCGGTTCTCCACCCGGTGGAGGCACCGCGTGCCGATCACATCCAGCTCGAGTTTCATGGCGGGTGGAAATGCAGCGTCGTACCAGATGGTGTTGATGATGATGTTGGAGACGGGGTCGAGCGGGCCGTAGCAGTGGCCAGCCCTTATCAAGCCGCGGTGGAAGCGAGAGCCTGCTGGCAGCCGGGCAAGGGCCTGGATGTAGTACTCGTGGATGGTGTCCTGGAGCGTCCGGTTGAGCAAGTGGGTGTGATGTTTCGGCATGCTGCATGGACGACGTCGAAGAGAAGCTTCTGCAAGTTTCCACACACACCACACATCTTTTTCACGGACCGGGCGTCCATAGTCAAGCATACGAACAAGTTCCGAACAGATAGGACGGCGGGATGCTTGTCGTTCGCGCAACCGGGCGAGGAGGGGCATCGCGTCGTCCATGCGGCTGCATATGTTGCACCAGGAGTAGACGAGGCGGGAGACGTTGGGGTGCCTGGCGGCGAGACCGGCGCACTTGAGGGACATGTTGATATCGTCCGCCCCGGAGTCACAGAAACTCTTGACGCCATGGTCCGACAAGACGATGCAAGCGGCGATGAGGACGTCGGCGTTGGTGAGCCGCAGGTAGCGCACGGCCAGGCCCTCGGATAGGTTGGGGAACAAGCGGGTGAGGAAGACCACCAGGCCGTCGAGCGACCGGCGCTCCAGGTCATCCTGTGGGACAACCTCACACGTACTAGTAGATTTACGGCTGCCCGCGCGCTCGCGCTTCCACTCGATGAGACTGTTGATCACGATGTTGGACGCCGGGTCGAGGAGGCCGATGCAGAGGCCCTGCGGCCGGCGGCGGCCTCGCGGGAGCCGCTTCCGCGCCTTGCGGTAGATGGCGCCGATCTTGTGCAGCAGATGGGATCTGGACTCGGCTTCTTCCTCGGACCGGGGGGCGTCGGAAGCGTAGTTCGGCTCGTAGACCCGGGGGCCCGGTTGGCTGGGGTTGGTGGACACCAGCGCCATCGCCGGTGGCCACGGAGATAGGGATTTGATTGGTTGTGGATCGGTCTGGCGGCGGCGTTGGGAAGGATACTACGGAAACTTTTTATAACTCTGCAAAAGCACCGAGGATAAAATCTCCTTCTCACCTTAAAAACACGGATGCAGGCGGCGGGGTTGCAGATCCGGATCGATCTCCTTCTTCCCTCATCTCCTCCGCCGGACACGGATTAGAGCTTTGGACGAACCTTCCCTGCAGTGCGCAGGAGCAGTGGCCCAGCTCCCTTGCCATCCTTCTCCGCAGATGCCACCCTCCAAGGCTCCGAGCGGCAGGGGAGGGTTTGTGGCCGCTCGAGGTAGGGTTCACGGCGGTCTGGCCATGGCCCTGGTGGCCGTGACGGGGAGTCATGAGGGCCGACGGAGAGAGGGTGTGAACACAAGGGATATGCCGGTCAAATCAGTACTCTGTCCGGTAAACAGGCGAACTTAAAAAAAATCAATGAACTTTCTTTGAATTCACGAATATTTTCAGATATACACATTAAACCTATCTAAAATCTAAAAAGTGGCCGTGCACCTTTTAAAGGAAACGAGCGGCCTGGCTCACAGCGCATGCATGCCTAATTTTTTTGTCTGCTAGTGCATGTGACTGCAGCATTAAATGCCTTCGCACTGTCCCTTTACTTTGAAGAACGACCAGAACCATATGTATTTATTTCGGATTTTCAAAAATTCAAAAAGTCATATCTTTCAAACCGCACATCAGAATTCAAATCTATTTTCATCCTCCGAATCCTCACGACGATAATACCGGTTCGTGCCATGAACCGGTACTAAAGGTGTTGGAGGGGCCCCACTCTGACTACATCCTGCCACCACTTTCATTAGTACCGGTTTGTGACACGAACCGGTGCTAAAGGTTCGCCATGAACCGGTACTAAAGAGCTCCTCCCGCCTAGCCGTTGGAACCGGCACCAATGAACACATTAATGCCGGTTCTGTTACAAACCGAAACTAATGTGTCTCACATTTGACCCTTTTTCTACTAGTTCTCGCTCAGCCTCATTCTTTGAGCTACAATGACTTCATGAAGTGAGTTCTCATCATCTTCATCGAGTAGGTCCTCATTATCTTCATCATCTTCGTCATCTTCATCATTTTCATCATCTTCCACCAGGTTGAGATAAATGACAGCCAACTTGGGTCTTTCTGCTCTGAAGGAGAAGCTGATCAACTCACCACCAGTAAGACGCATGCGGCGAGGAAACGGGCCCATCCATCTCCTCCAATCTGCGACATATTGCGTCCTTTCTCGACCTCCATAGTGTACGGCCCCCCAGGAGCCTCAAATGTCACAGTGTCTCCTGTCAGCTTGTTGAATTTCAACCTCACATTGCATGGGACGATCTGTGTAAGAAAAGCAAAATGACACAATGCAGTAATGCCAACACTAAAAATAAAATAGTTGTTACATTTCATCTAATTTCTTACCGCCGCATGACGAAAACTCGGCTGGAAGTAGATGCCGAACAGCTTGCCAGTTGCAAGGCTGCTGGCGCACCTTGACTTGCACAGTCGACATAGTGGTGCTGGTGATGGCGCCATTTTCCTAAAGCAATATGAGCAAAGGATTAACGATTCACTTCATAGAAAAGAAAAACAGTAGCATGTGATATTTTTGATTCTTCCACGAGAAACAATTTTATGGACAATTATAATCCTAATTTGGCCCCTATTGCCTAAGACAATTGTTTAAACAAACAACTGGCAAATTTAACTAAATTGGCACCTACATTTTGCCAAAAAATAACTTATTACAAAAAACAAAAGCATCTACCTATCCATGTACAAAAAAATAACAATAAAATCGAGCATACTAAATCAACTAAATCAACTAGCATACTAAATCCACTAGCATACTAAATCAACTAAATCAAAATGTTCTAAATCAACTAGCCTACTAAATCAACTACATCAACTAGCCTACTAAATAAACTAAATCAAAATGTTCTAAATCAACTAAATCAACTAGCCTATTAAATCAACTGAATCATATCAACTAAATCAAAATGTTGCATATGAACTAGCCTACTAAATCAAAATGTAGCAGGGAGGAGGGAGAAGGAGGGGTGACTCGAGGAGGGAGAAGATAGTAGGACAGAGGAGGAAGGCGGAGCGAGGAGGGGCCGGCCGGCGGTGAGTGGAGGGAGGACGGATCGAGGAGGAAGGCGGAGCGAGGAGGGGCCGGCCGGCGGCGAGTGGAGGGAGGACAGAGGAGGAGGCCGGTACCGAGTCCAGCGAGGAGGATGAGGTGACAGCGGCGCAGATCGAAGGAGGGGCGACGGGGGAGGACCGGCGGCGAGGGGGGTGATGAGGAGGACACCGAGTGAGTGTGTGTGAGTGTGATCTCGATCAGATAGGTGAGTGGGGGGATGGAATGGCATAGCAGTAGCGCGCTATAGAAAAATGTGCTACTGCTAAACGACCTATCAGTAGCGCCTTTCGCCGAGAACGCGCTACTGCTATGTGTCAGTATGTAAAAATAGACATAGACATAAAAAATACATTGATCATCAATGGTCTTTTTGTGTACAATCTGATTTGTCAATAGGAATCCTCGCCGGTTGGTTTAGAACTAGCGAGGATTCCTATTGCGTCCACAGATCCTACACATAGAGTTCAATGAAGACCAAGTGCTTGTGAAAGTTGTAGAAGTAACATATTTAAGGTGGTACAAACTCTCTTCACGGAGCAAGGTGGGACTAAATTTTAGTAGTAAACTTAGCAGTAGTGATTATTGCGTGAATGCGCTACTGCTACGGTCCGTAGCAATTTTAGCAGTAGCGCTTCTTGGAGTGTGCGCGCTACTGATAAACTTGTTTCAGCAGCAAGTTTCTAGCGCACGCGCTGCTGCTACTTTGCAGCAGCGCCTAATTTTAAAGGGCGCTGCTGGTAAGATTCTGTGTATAGACTTTTCTCTAGTAGTGCAAGATTGTTGGATTAACTTAGTTCGATGACCGAGATCAGTTAGATCTGCCTTTTTGGGTCTTTTTATATTGGTATTGAAGCAATCTAGATCGTTGGATTAACTTAGTTCGATGGCCGAAATTAGTTAGATCTGCCCCTTTGGATCTTTTTATATTGGTATAGATATTGTTTCGTCACGTACGGGTATTTAGCTAGTGTGGAGTTGTGTTTGAGACTCAGATCGATCCTGCCTGCCTGGAGTTCGAGAGAGGGTTCCAAGAACTCGGCCTGGAGTTTGGAAGAGGGTTTGAGTTAACTTCGGCCAGTAGTTTGGAAGAGGGTTTGAGTTAACTTCGGCCAGTAATTCTACAGAGGGTTCAAAGTGGTCAATGGACCTCGATGTAATTTTTATTATGTTTGAGGTGTTTTATACTTCCGGTAAAGTTCTATAATAGATTTGATCTTTTCGCAAAAAAGAATATCATTGTGTCACTCTTGTAAAGTGTGCGCAACCTTTGTTGTAAGACCACGTTAGTGAAGTACCCCTAGTCGAAAGTTGTTTCAATAACAACCGCACTTATCCAGAAAAAGAGTATGATTTTTTCCAAAGTATGTACAAATATTACCTGCTGTAGTGCTTTGTGCACACTCGCTGGAGGAGGGAGAAGGGGAGCAGTGACCGCATAGGAGGGGACGGGAAGGAAGAGAAGTAAACGCGGACAAATTGGACCCACACATAAGTGCCACGGATGGGTTTGAGCTATATTTCATACTCACTCCGTTCTTTGATATAAGGTGTATAGATTTTTAAGAAAAAACCCAAAATATAAGGTGTATCGCGTTGCATCACTCGTTTGGATAATTTTTTTAGGGATTTGATTACATTTACCTATATTAGGCAATCTCCTCTATTTTATCATGCCAATTAGTCAGTTGTAATATCACCCAAAACTTGTGAAATTTTCTCTCCATGTGCGTTCTTTAATTTTCGTGCCAAAAACTATACAGTTTTGAACTGGGGCCGCTCCCAAGGACAATCTTTATATGAGAATTATCAACCAAAAGATAGAAAAAAAAGTGGTGGCCAAAATATTATATATTCAAACATTACATATATCCAAAAGTACTCATTTAAATACTCGATTACAAATTAACTAAGGAACAAGCAGAACTACATTACGGCAATCAGCAGTAACAGGCAGGGGCTGAGGCAAAAGACTTTCAGCTGTTTCGGCTTCCTTGAAGCGTGACAACCGTATCACGTTTCGGTACAACCTGTTTGCACTTATTTTTCCAATTGATTGCCCAACTATCTCACCACGGTTATTTTTACGAACTGCAAATTCATCCCAAGAGTTCATGAAATAATAATATAATTTGCCTTCTTTTCTACCAGCCCCAACCAACAGCACAGCATGCCCAGGAATCCCCTTAAGCCTACCCATATCCCTTTTCTGAATGACTCGGCGAAGACTAGGAGCTTTGTAAGCTTGACAGTACCTGAGTTGTGATAGCTTTTTCCCATGAATAACACCAGCATTTAATGGGAAACCATCAGCCAGTGCAGCAACAATTCGTGCTGGATCTTTTTCAGGTATCACAGACACATTCGAAGCCTTATAAATACAAGTGCACGACTGCAAAACAACAGAACAACAGTTAGAACAGAAGATAGAAGCAAATCATAGAAACAATCAATAGCTGAAAACAAGGAAATCAGAAGCAACAGCAAAAGGTAAAGACCTGAATGCAGCTCACCTCATTCAGTATCCCTTGCTCTTTCAATATCAGCCCCATTAGGATTAACTGAGCAATCCCACCCTTTGGGTAATCTCCAATCATCTTTTCATACTTTACGTCCAAATCTGAAGGAATAACCCGAGGTGTGGGTGACTCGGGGTTTCTTCCTTTCATTAAGTACTTGATCCTCTTTGTCACCTCCAGCTGCTTGCCATAAGTACATGCTATACATAATTCTGCAAAATAAAAATGATTATTTCCAATACGTAAGAGAAAATGACCTAAAATGGCAATATAAAGTGTCTACAGGCTTTCAATATCTAACATTCCTAAAATATGCACCACATGCCATGATAAAGCCCAAAACAGGAATCTTCACCCTAGTCTATTTCAAGCTACATATTCAGGCCCCAGGTGGTAGTTTTAAAACAGAAAAAATGTTGAGTTTATTTGAGTTTTCTAGTGAAAAAATGTGGCTGCAAATTTTACATCAGAATCAAATAGCTCAACTTATTTTGGAAATTTACCGCCTATAGGCTGTACTATTCAAGTTCACAAAGTGAGTCCAACCGTTGCCGGGTAACACAAAGCAAATCAAAATCTGTAACCAAATGGCCCGTTGCCCAATCAAATTAGCATGTTTCCTCTAAAATATGATATTAAGATGTTTCCTCTAAAATTAGGCTATTAGCATGTTAATGTCATATAACTACAACATTTCAAATAACTCTATCGAAATTAATAAACCAAATGTCTTGTGACATTGCAATACTTAGGAATTTACCTTCACATAACTAGCTCTAATCTACACAAGATATATAAATTTCTAAGTTGACTGGAATACTTATAAGTCATAACAGATGCTTAAAACAAACACAAACAGACTTATTTTAGCAATCACACATGCGCTGATCATGGACACAACTACCCAATAACAGCAACAGACATGAACAGTTATGCAGTTACTAAACATGTCATAGATAATAATTTTGGTTCCTGGTTCCAAACATGAGACATGTACCTTCATCTGCTTGGTCTATAAAGTCACCCAATAATCCGCTGCCATTGACAGTGACATGGTCTAAACAAAAATCGAAATCCCCTTTGTGCTACAATCCAAGAAAAATATTGGCATAAGAAGAGAAATATACAATGGACAAAAGGAACAAAACAGAACAACATACAAATGAGATGAAATGGCTGAAAATAAGTGGTCGATAAACACATACCTTCTGTTTACACCCACAACCACACACAAAAGGGGGGGTGTCAAAAAATTCATGAAGCTCGGGTTGGTTCTTATAACCTTTCGAACACCGCCAGTATTTAGCATCCTTTAAGCTCCTCCTACCTCTTGGCCTTTCCATGATTTAATCCTACAGAAGAAAATCGACAATGTTTCACTTTTTTCCTTTAAACATAACAAAAGACAAACTAGTAGACACGTAAATCTCAGACTCAAAATATGCAGATGTAGATTCTGGTTGGTTTGTTGTGTCCAGCAATGCTGTACCAATATAAATCTAAGGTAGGGTGTCATGCTATGAACTCAAATATATTATTTGATTAAGAAGATGTGCAGGATGAGCAGCCACATGATCTTCCTAATATCCCCCCACAATAACAAAAAGATGTATTCACAAGTCTATTGCTTTCCTGGTACAACAACCTTGCTATCACCTGTTAAGAAAGTTTAACCATGACAACCAGCTACAACATAGATCCTTTTCCAAAGATCTACCACAGCATAACAAAAACCTACACCTATACACACATGACACATTACATAAAGCCCATAAGTTGCAGGAAGTGAACAAACACAGTACCCTTTGGTCTTAAAGAAGATTACTGAATAATGCTTCTTTCTCCAAGAGAAAGAACATCTCTACCAAGTAACACACTTCTGCTGATCCGAGGCATACATCAAGGTGAAGGGCGTCCATAAAACCAGTAGGTGTAGACAACGGAACCCTAGAAGGCGAGAATGGTGGGGGGTGGGTTTGGGATCTTACTGTGTAGGATTGTTGGTGTGGACACCGGGGAAGGCTGCTGGCGCCGACGGGCTCCCGCCGGAGACGACGGGCTCGGCCCCGGCCGCGTGGATCTGCTGCGGGAGGAGACGGGGCCGGAGTAGGGTGAGCAGAAGCCGGTCGCGGGAGGGAGAGGTGCCGCCGGTGGTGGAGCTCTCCGTCTCCAACTCGGCCGTCCCGTCCTTCCTCGCCGCCGCGCTCCGGAGAGGACGCCGGCGTTCTCGCCTCCACTCCGTCCCTTGTTTTCCTTTCGCGGCTAGTGGTTTCGGTAGGGCAGAAAGCGTCTGCGAGGCGGTGGATTTCCCCGCACCGCCGGTGGTGGGCGGCGGAGGCGGCTGCGAGGGAGTGAGGGAAGAAGGTGGAAACCCTAGGGGTGGTATTAGTAGTACCTGGCTTTGAGGCCGTGTGGGCCAACCGTGAGTGCTCGCCTGGGCCTGGGCCTGGGCCTGGCCATTGCTAGCCCATTGTTATTGCGATGGGCTACGTGTCCAAAGGTGGCCGGAATCAGAAAAGCCCATTCCTTCGCACGGGATTTACTGTTGCTGTTTTTTTTTTTGATAAACTAGCACTGCGTTTGGATGTCTTCATTGGAGCCCAGAAAATTGATTTTCGCAATCATCTGGGTCAATACACGGAGCAACTAATTAATGAGCGCTCCTTCGGGAGCCTCGCAACGATCAGCGCTACTTGGCGCGCTCTCAGTCATTCGCCACGTGTCGTGCTCTGGACGTTCTCTTCAGATTTTGTTTTTTTTTTATTTTTCCGCACGCGTTTTCGGCTTTTTAACGGTTTTTTTGACATTTTGGTTTTCTCCCAGTCTTTCTTAGCTTTTCGATCAAAATTTTTATTTTTGAAAAAAACAACTTTTTTTGCACGAAAAAAAGTGTTTTCTTTTTTTTCCTTTCGCGAAAGTCACGGTTTTTCTTCCGCGAGAGGCACGGTTGTGCTTTAGCGAGAGTCACGGCCGTGCCTTTCGGAAACGAAAAAAACGCGTTTTCTGTTTTTTTTTTCGCGAGAGTCACGGTTATACTTTCGCGAGAGTCACGGACGTGCCTCTCAGAAAGGGAAAAACAAAACGTGTTTTCTGTTTTTTTTCTTCCGTGAGAGTCACGGTTTTGCTTCCGCGAGAGGCACGGTTGTGCTTTCGTGAAAGTCACGACCGTGCCTCTAGGAAAGGGGAAAAAATACATGTTTTCTGTTTTTTTTTCTTTCACGAGAGTCACGGTTTTACTTTCGCGAGAGTCACGGCCGTGCCTCTCGGAAACGAAAAAAACTTGTTTTCTATTTTTTTTCTTCCACGAGAGTTATGGTTTTGCTTTCACGAGAGGCACGGTTGTGATTTCGCGAGAGGCACGGGCGTGCCTCTTTCGAAAAGGGAAAAAACCGTGCTCCCGGTTTGGTTTATTCGCCCAGTTTTTTCGTCCAATTTTTTTTGTGAAAAAAAAGTTTGTCAAAACCTATCAACATGAGATCTGGTTTTGAAGATCTCGACGCGAGGAATCCAATGGTGAAAATGTTTCGAGATTTGGACGCACGGTTTAAGAGATAAAACGTTTTGAATAAACGGATCTACGAAAAAAAGGGAAAACTCCCAAGTTGCGACAAGTGGCGTGCTGCATGTGCGCCACTTGTCGCGACCTGGGAAAGTGGAGTGTTCTTTGCAACGAGTACTCCTTAATTAGTGATTTCGGTCAATACAGACATTTGGCTGGACGCTGAATTCGTATTGGAAAAGAAAAAGCAATTCAGGCCCGTTTTCGCTCCCGTGAAAATCTTCCTCCCACGTTTCGGAGGGGTGGCGCTCCGAATTGGCCCGTGATCGCTATCTCCCACAAAACGTACCGGTTCGGCCCGCGAAACAGTAAAAGAAGGCAGCGAAAGGGGAAACGGGAGGGGCGAACGAAGCGACGACCTGGGTCGTGGCGGCGGGGACCACCACGGCGACCGGCGGCGGCGTAGGTCCGTCCATCCCTTCTTCCCCATCCCTTCTCCCGTCGACCCCACGCCATCTGGCCATCTCCCGCCGTCCCCTCGCCATCTCCCATCACCCTGTGCCGCGCCCCGCCACCGCCATGGCGGTCGACGACGGCCCAGGACCGACACGCCCCGCCGTCGGCTCCGCCCTCCTAGCGACGTGCGGCTGCCGTACTTGCCTATCGTGGCCCGCCTTAGGTCCTCCCTTCTCCACGAGCTGCAGCTTCTTCTCTGCAGCACTCCACAATGACGGATGTAGGAGCTGCTCCTCTTTTTGTGCAGCCAGAGCACTGCTCCACCATGTAGATATGCAATACCAAAGTTTGTCTTCCAAACAGGATTTGGTATTGAAATCTTAGAGGCATTTCAAGGGCCAGTTCACTGGACAACCAAACATGTGAATTCGTATTCATGCCATTTCAGTTTCCTCACTGATTTGGAATTCAGACCAATTCAATAGGGAGCTCTCCAATGGAAACATCCAAACGAAGCGTAGTTCAATTTCCATTCCATTCTACATCGAGATGTTGCGATTACACTAACGACCGAAATCCTGAACACCAGGAGAGCCGCTCCTTCCGGCGAGCGGTTCTCCTTCGCCGGCGACCTTTTGGTCGTCGGTGGTGAGGGGAATCGCCGGATCCCGCGCGCATGGATCTTTTTAGCTTTAGGTTTTAAGGCCCAAGAAGTTTAGGGTTTTGGGTCGTTCAACGTCTTGGCTTCGACGGGGGCTACAGTGATGCTGAATAAAGAAGCTTCGGATTCTTCTCTAGCGAGGCGATCGTTTCTATGGTCGATGATGGATTTGGGAACCGTTCTGTTAAAGCGGGGATGTCATGGTAGCGACGGCATCCTTGTGATGGACAAGTGTCCTCGGGCTCCACCATTACGACGGTGTCAACTCCAACTTTGGCACTGAGCTTGGGAGCTAGTCGAGGAGAGGATGCAGATTGTGGTCCTCATCGACGACACCTTGAACAAGGAACGTGTGTTGGGTTCGTGGTTCGTGGATAGCAGGTATGATTTCCTCCTCCAACGTCTTAGTCATGTGGGGGTGCCAGATCTGGAATTCAATGGCGTGTCTGGGGTGTTGTCCTGGTCTGATTCGTTCAAAGGTAATGGTTTCGGGTTTGGCGAGCCATCTTGGACGTCCGCAAAGCTCATATAAGCGATGAAGCCGCATCGAGCTCGGATGAGGAGGTGATCCGTCCTCTTTTTTTTCTTTCGGTGGCTATTGTGGTGGTGCCAGAGACATGTGGCGAGTGTTGGTGTCAAGCTTAGAGACGTTCTGTTGTCTTTTTAGTTTTTCTCATGTCGGTCTTTATGTGACTTATACTACAATCTTTATAATTTCAACGAGACACATATCACCGTGCAAAAAAAATCCTGAATACCTTAACGCTAACAACCAATCTGGCGATGCGTGTGCGGGAGCCTGTGCTGGAGCCTAGACTCCCAATCCGCAGAGGTGCGTCCCTGGCGCTTGAGCGTGTAGACGACGTCCATAGCAGTGACGGTCTTGCGGCGGGCGTGCTCGATGTAGGTGACGATGTCGCGGATGACGTTCTCAACGAAGATCTTGAGTACACCACAGGTCTCCTCGTAGATGAGCCTCGAGATGGGCTTCACGCCGCGCCAAATGAAGGATCGTTGGCTTGGTGATCCCCTCGATGTTGTCGCGGAGGACATTCGGGTGGCACTTGGAGCCGCCCCTGCAGAGACCCTTGCCGCGGCCCGACATCTTCGCTTTTCTTCTCCCTCCGGAGAGGTTGACTTGTCTTGTGAGGTGGTTGTTGCGGTGGCTCGAAAAAGAGTTCGTTTGTGAGTTTCGCTCAATATTAGTTTCCGACGCACGTGATATGTTATGGATCAGTTTGATTTCGCTCATTGTGTTATCTAGCGTGGAAGTTTGACTGCTTTTCTCTGATGACACATTGCTCAAGTTACTTGTTAAAGAAAATTTAAAGGATGTAAGAAAAGAAATTTGGTTGAACAAGTTCTACCACATCTCAAAAAAGCACAAAAAAGAAAAACAAATCATGGATTTGAAAAAGGTTCATAGATCTTCAAAGAAGTTCATGAATATGAAAAAAAAATTGAAAAGTTCATGATTTTGAAAAAAGTTCATTGATTTTGATAAGAAAAAATCACGTATTTTAAAAAAAAGTTCATACATTTGGGTGGTAAGCCTTAATAAACAGAACCAGAAAACATTTTACAGTCAACATCATATGTTTGATCCTAGACTCTGATATGTCTCCGTCATATCTACTTTTCCAAACACTTTTGCCCTTGTTTTGGACTCTAACTTGTATGATTTGAATGGAACTAACCCGGACTGACGTTGTTTTCAGCAGAATTGCCATGATGTTGTTTTATGTGCAGAAAATAAAAGTTCTTGGAATGACCCGAAACTCCACGGGATGTCTTATAAAAAATAATAAAAAATCCTCGCCAAAGATGAAGACCAGGGGGCCCACACCCTGTCCATGAGGGTGGGGGGCGAGCCCCCCTAGGCGCGCCCCCTACCTCGTGGGCCCCCTGGACACCCTCCGACGCCAACTCCAACTCTATATATTTGCTTTCGGAGAGAAAAAAATAGGAGAGAAGAAATCATCACGTTTTACGATACGGAGCCGCCGCCAAGCCCTAAAACCTCTCGGGAGGGCTGATCTGGAGTCCATTCGGGGCTCCGGAGAGGGGGATTCGTCGTCGTCGTCATCATCAACCATCCTCCATCACCAATTTCATGATGCTCATCGCTGTGCGTGAGTAATTCCATCGTAGGCTTGCTGGACGGTGATGGGTTGGATGAGATTTATCATGTAATCGAGTTAGTTTTGTTAGGGTTTGATCCCTAGTATCCATTATGTTCTGAGATTGATGTTGCTATGACTTTGCTATGCTTAATGCTTGTCACTAGGGCCCGAGTGCCATGATTTCAGATCTGAACCTATTATGTTTTCATGAATATATGTGTGTTCTTGATCCTATCTTGCAAGTCTATAGTCATCTATTATGTGTTATGATCCGACAACCCCGAAGTGACAATAATCGGGATACTTCTCGTTGATGACCATAGTTTGAGGAGTTCATGTATTCACTATGTGCTAATGCTTTGTTCTGGTTCTCTATTAAAAGGAGGCCTTAATATCCCTTAGTTTCCGATAGGACCCCGCTGCCACGGGAGGGTAGGACAAAAAATGTCATGCAAGTTCTTTTCCATAAGCACGTATGACTATATTCGGAATACATGCCTACATTACATTGATGAATTGGAGCTAGTTCTGTGTCACCCTATGTTGTGACTGTTACATGATGAACCGCATCTGGCATAATTATCCATCACTGATCCGGTGCCTACGAGTTTTCCATATACTGGTTCTCGCTTATTTATTTTCCCGTTGCTATTGTTACAATCACTACAAAATACCAAAAATACTTATTATTGCTTGCACTACTCTTTTGTTACTGTTACACTAGTAGAAAAGGGGGCAAAGGTTCAGGCCAGGTAAGCCCATTAGTCCCGGTTCAGTCCAGAACCGGGACCAATGGGTGCATTGGACCCGGTTCGTGAGCCCAGGGGGCCGCCCGGGCCACGTGGTCCATTGGTCCCGGTTCGTCTGGACCTTTTGGTCCCGGTTGGTGGGACGAATCGGGACCAATGGGCCTCGTTCCTGGCCCACCACCATTGGTCCCGGTTGGTGGCATGAACCGGGACCAAAGGCTCCCCGTTAGTCTCGGTTTATGCCACCAACCGGGACTAAAGGGTTTGTCCTCGTTGCGCTCAGAGTTTAGTCCCACCTCGCCAACCGAAGGGCGCTCACACCTATTTATAAGCCCGTCCCTCTCTGCCTTGTTGAGCTCCTCTCAAAGTGAAAATAGATGCCCCTATACAGGGAATTTGACCTAAATTCATAGTGAATTTCTCTGAAATTCATAGAAATTAATTATGAATTTAGGTTGAATTTTCTCTATAGGCGCATCTATGTTCATTTTTTTAGTAAAGTTAATCACAAACTTGTGATTCACACAAATTTCAAAGAATTCAAATTTTAACTATTCTAATTTGAAAACTAATGGCACTAACAGAAAGTTTATAATTTTTGGTTCCTGGGTTAAGAGATACATAGCTAGAGAGGGATCTCTGTGGAGAAAGATTGTAGATAGTAAATATAATACTAAAAATCCTAATATTCTGTGTTGTAGAGACCCACACCCTTCCCAGTTCTGGAAGAGTTTTATGTGGGCCCTGCAGGCAGTGAAGATGGGGTATGAATGGCAAATAGGTGATGGTAGATTGGTTAGATTATGGGAAGATACCTGGTATGGTAACACTCCCCTAGCCACACAGTACTAGGACCTATATGTTTTGGTTAATGAAAAGAATAAAACCATTGCAGATCTCTGGGATGGACAGGAGCTCAAATGCACCTTTAGAAGGACCTTCTCGGATGAATTGATGTTACAATTATTTGAATTGATTGAAATACTTTCCCTAACTGACTTTACTCAGGGGATAGACTCTTTGATTTGGAAGTATGAGTCTGAAGATGGGGTATGAATGGCAAATAGGTGATGGTAGATTGGTTAGATTATGGGAAGATACCTGGTATGGTAACACTCCCCTAGCCACATAGTACTGGGACCTATATGTTTTGGTTAATGAAAAGAATAAAACCATTGCAGATCTCTGGGATGGACAGGAGCTCAAATGCACCTTTAGAAGGACCTTCTCGGATGAACTGATGTTACAATGATTTGAATTGATTGAAATACTTTCCCTAACTGACTTTACTCAGGGGACAAACTCTTTGATTCGGAAGTATGAGTCTGAAGATGGGGTATGAATGGCAAATAGGTGATGGTAGATTGGTTAGATTATGGGAAGATACCTGGTATGGTAACACTCCCCTAGCCACACAGTACTGGGACCTATATGTTTTGGTTCATGAAAAGAATAAAACCATTGCAGATCTCTGGGATGGACAGGAGCTCAAATGCACCTTTAGAAGGACCTTCTCGGATGAACTGATGTTACAATGATTTGAATTGATTGAAATACTTTCCCTAACTGACTTTACTCAGGGGACAGACTCTTTGATTTGGAAGTATGCGTCTAAAGGAGTTTATTCTTCTAAGTCTCTATATGCTATTGTTAATTTCAGGGGGGTGCAGCCTATTTACCTCCCTGCTGTCTGGAATGTGAAAGTACCACCTAGAGTTCAAGGGTTTTTGTGGCTTTTTTCTCAGAATAAAATCATGACTTGTGATAATTTGAGGAAAAGAGGCATAGCAAAACCACTAGAATGTGTTTTTTGCAAAGAGATTGAGTCTGTCCATCATTTTCTCTTTGAATGTGTAGTAGCTAAGCTGGTCTGGACTGAGGTAGAATCTGTCTTTAACATCTCGGTCAGTGGCTTTGTTTCTGTTGCGAAAAACTGGTTATGTGTCAAGAAATGCAAGCAACTAAATGTTGTGAGCTCCGCTGTCCTGTGGGGACTTTGGAATTTTAGGAATTCTGTAGTCTTTAATAGATGCTCTTGGATTTCTATGAAACAGGTCTTGGGAAGAGTCTATCATTATCTGAGGGACTGGACCAAGCTGTTCCCAGATCTCCAGGGAGGGAAAATGCAAGAGTTTCAGGAACTGATCTGGGAGCGGCTGAGAAAGCCATTGATGCTGGAGCCGGGCTGATCTGTCGCAATTGGTTCTGTTGTTTCAAGTGTTGCCGTTTGTGGGAGGAGGCATGATGCTTCTTCTCTCTGAGTCCGTTTCTTTATTTTGTCCTATTGAGTCCTGGTTTTGTAAGACTTGTCCTGTTGTGGTTTCTTTCTATATGAAATGGAACCGGGGGGCGATCCCCTGTTTATATTTTTACTAAAACTAAAAGCAAAAAAAGAATTAAAAAATAAAGCAAAAAACAAAAGAAAATAAATAATGCAAAAAACAAAACAATAAAATTGAAAAATAAAATAAAAATAGCAACAATAAGTATTTTGTTGTAAGTAGAAACAAAATAAAATAAATAAAGCAACAAAGAAAACGAAAAAAACAAAAAAAGTGTTTTCAAATTTGAAAACTAATGGCATTAACAAAAAGTTTATAATTTTTCTAAAACTAAAAGCATAAAGAATTAAAAAATAAAGCAAAAAACAAAAGAAAATAAATAATGGAGAAAACAAAACAAAAAAACTGGAAAAAAATAAAAATAGCAACAATAAGTATTTTGTTGTAAGTAGAAACAAAATAAAATAAATAAAGCAACAAAAAAACAAAAAAATGCCACCTACTGGGCCCCCACGGCCTGAATATGACTAGAAACCCATCCAAGGGCCAGGATTCAGCCCCGCAGGAGGCCCAGTAGGCCCACAGGCATAGCAGTGACAATTAGGCCCGTAAGCCTGCAATGGAGAGGAGCTCGAGAAGGGTGCGGCAGTGCGGCTTATAAACCACTGCGCACCCCTCTCAACTAGCGAGGTGGGACTAAACTTTCGACGCGGGCGCAGCAGCACAAGGCCTTTGGTCCCGGTTGGTGGCACCAATCGGGACTAAAGGGGCCGCTGCTTCCCGCCCTTTGGGCTGCCGAAAAGTGGTCTTTGGTCCCGGTTGGTGCCACCAACCGGGACTAAAAGTGGCATTGGTCCCGGTTGGTGCCACGAACCGGAACCAATGCTCGGTCTATATATACAGAACTTTGGAAATTTTCGTTTCAGTTCTTCTTCCCCGCGCTGACGCCACCGCCAGGCTACCCTCTGCCTCGCCATCGCCGTCGTCGCCGCGCGCCATCCCGCGCCCCTCTGACGCCGTCCCGCGTCGCCCCGACGCCGTCGCCGCCCCGCGCCACCCCGACGTGGCCGCCCTCTGCCCCGACCTTGCCGTCGCCGCCCTCTGCCGCGCCTTGTCGCCGCCGCCTAGTGAGCCCCGGCCCCTCCCCTTCCCCCACGCCGCCGCCCCTGCCTTCTCTACTTGCCGCGCGCCGCCGCCACCGCCCTGGCCTGCTCTGCTTTACCGCGCGCCGCCGCCACCGCCCCGGCCTGCTTTTTTTTGTATGTATGATCCAATTGATATGGATGTTGTATGTATATGTATATATGCAGATGTATGTATGATCCAATTGATATGTATGAATTGATGTATGATTTTTTTTTGTTCATAGAATTTTTTTTGTCAATTTATGTATATATATGTTCATATATATATATATGTGCATATTCAGAAAAAAAATGTGTTGCAAAAGTTAAATTTAAGGTTAGTTGATTTAATACATTTGAGGTTATTAGTTCTACTGTTAGTGCATTTTAGGATAGTACATTCTAGGTTAGTGCTTTGAACTAGTTTAATTAGTAGTTGAATTAGTTGATTTAATAAGTACTAGTTTATTTTACTATATATACAAGTAGTTTATTTTTAGTTAGTACTACTTTATTTTATTTATAGTAATTAAGTGCTTATATTAGTAGTAGTTGAACTGGTTGATTTAAGAAAACTAGTTTATTTACTATATATAGAAGTAGTTTATTTTTAGCAGGAAAAATAATAGAACTAGTTTATTTTTTTTAGTTCAAGCAATTATTCCCGCATCAACGTCGCCGATGCCTATCCCGCATCCTCGTCGTCGACTCGGTGGAGGAGGCCGGCTTCATCAGATGGGCCATGTCCAGGACTGGGCTCCGCCGGGCTGGTTTTGGGAGGTGCTACCTTCTGGGGGGCGTAGGTTGGTGAGGAGCCAGCCCGTCGTTGACCCGATCCTTGTTTGGTGGCGGTCGCGTGGGCCAGTGACGGTGCCGAGGCTTCCGGACACCGCGGAGGTGGTACGTCACCGTGTCAGCGAGGAGGACCAGCACGTCCGTCGCTACATGGTTGCGTTGGAGGGCAGGTTCGAGAATACCTGGCAGGTTCTTCAGGGATCTCACTGGAGCTATGATCCTGTGATGGTTCCTTTCCAATGGGTGTCCACCGCCCGCGCCGATACCCGTCGGGCGCTACAGTTCTAGCTGTACTGGCGATATGTATGATAGTATTTGCCGTGTATTAGTGATAATATTCGACGATGTACGGACACATGGAGATGATGTAGTTTTTCTTATAATTGAATGCATCCTAATTTGAATACTACTTTATTTTGCGATTTGATTTTTCTTATTGAATGCTCAAATTGGAGAGCACTATGCAAGGCATATGCATATGATTAGTTGAATAGTAATGATCTAATTTAGTTTTTGTAGTACATATATTTAATTGTACATGTTTAATCTTTGAATTATGAACGTAGGAAATGTCATCATCGGACGACGGAAGTCTCCCGGGGGAGTGCGACTGGTGCCACGACGATCGAGGTCTGTGCGATAGGCCTCACCTGGACGATGATCGGTGCTTCAGCATTAAGCTCGAGGAGACCTTCGAAGTTGAAACGGTACGCAACGATGACAAGTGTTTTTTTCATAATTAAGCATGACTTCAACTATTTCAACGTGTAATTTTCATCTTTTACAATTCGAGTATAGTTTATCCCATGTCATGCAAGACGCTATGTCTTGGAGAGGATGGATTTTGAAGACCATGAAAATTTTGAAACGAAGAAAATTCACCTAAGGACCCATCATGATGTGGATTTTGAAGTAAATCTGTATAATGCTGAGAGCGTAACCCATTTTGGTTGCAAAAATTGGGAAGCATTTTGCAAGATGTATGGTTTTGATGAGGGTATGCTTGTCACCATGGATCCTGGTGATCCTGAAATCGAGCAAGACAATATGGACATTTGGGTCCTTGTTGATACGCCTCCAGTTCTACCGCTATGTGAGTTTCTCACACATAGTTAATTATTAACTAATTTATATTGTTCATTTCAAAATAGTTGATAGCTTATTTCCATTGATAGCTTATTTTGAAGTATCAAAGAATGTGCAGAAGATGGTAGATAGAACTTACTACACCGATGGCTCTGAGTTAACTTACAAGGAGAAAAATCATCTAGTTGGATTTTGTAATGATCTTGAGAATTACAATATCTACAATCAAACTCCTCAACATTATGGTCAATACGTGCCACTAGTGCACGTGTTGAACTACGGTAACTACTATGGAGATACCCTGGTAAGATATTTTACTATTACGACATCCGTGCATCTTTTGCACACTTCTATAAAACAAGTACATCATTGCTAACTATGAAGTTATTACTATGTTTTTCAACAGATAATCCCAGAGGATTGTGTGCCTCATCTGATGTATGAGCATGGTCGCCTTGACGTTTTGAACATATATCCAGGTCATCCTACGAATCTCAACTGTCCATACCGGATTTCTAAAAGAAGTGGAGACATGCAAATCAGAGAATGGAAAAAAATGTATGGACACTCGTAAAGAGGTTCTTGGAGGCAAAAGGAAGCGCAGCGCAAGAATTGGAGACAGGACGATCTCCATTTTCCATAATGGAGAGTCAGGGTCTATACTGTTTTATGCTATTTTACCTTAAAGAGGGTATTTAGGTCCTACCTAATACTGATGATCATGTGCTAAGAACAATTAAGTAGGGTTGGTTCGATGACTATGAGGATGGTGATCGTATGACTTGTTATTAATAACGAGTAGAAGTTGTATCATGATGATTAGTAGGACTTATATTATGATGATGCATGATGTGAGCATGAAGAGTTATTATATATCAGTGGGTGAAATGAACATGGATTGGATTGAAGTGAAGGCAACATGCATGTGGTGCATATCGAAAGTAGTACTAATCCAAACTTGATCAAGTTAGGATTAGTATTACTTTCGACATGCACCACATGTTGCCTTCACTTCAATCTAAGCCATGTTTAGGCATAGCATAGCGTTGGTATAAACCAAGCACGGAGATATAAGAGAGGACACTTCTCTCTATTAGCTAGCTAATAACAAACTAAATTAACCCCCAAAACCCCTAAACCAGCCCCTTCAAAAAAAACCTCAGCTCCAGCCAGTTGCTGACGCGTGGATGCCTTTTGGTCCCGGTTGGTGTCACCAATCGGGACCAAAGGCCCCCCTGCCTGGGTTGGCTGCAGCGGCCACGTGGATGCCCATCTGTCCCGGTTCTGGTTTGAATCGAGACTAAAGGGTGAGGGCATTAGTAACGACCCTTTAGTCCTGGTTCAGGAACCGGGACAAAAGGCCCTTACGAACCGGGACAATAGGCCCGTTTTCTACTAGTGTTACCACCACTATCATATTACTTTGCTACTAAACACTTTGTTGCAGATACTAAGTTTCCAGGTGTGGTTGAATTGACAACTCAGCTGCTAATACTTGAGAATATTCTTTGGCTCCCCTTGTGTCGAATTAATAAATTTGGGTTGAATACTCTACCCTCGAAAACTGTTGCGATCCCCTATACTTGTGGGTTATCAAGACCTTTTTCTGGCGCCGTTGCCGGGGAGCATAGCTCTATTCTTTGAGTCACTTGGGATTTATATCTGCTGGACACTATGAAGAACTTGAAAGACGCTAAGACAACAATTTATCCCTCAACTACAAGGGGAGGTAAGGAACTGCCATCTAACTCTGCACTTGATTCACCTTCTGTTATGAGTAAGCTAGCGACACCTAAACCTGCTTCTGCTATTCGTTCCGATATGTCGCATGTTATTGATGATGCCACTTTTGCTATGCATGATACTTATGATGAAACTGCTTCTATGCCTGATACTACTGTGCCCCTTAGTGAATTTCTTGATGAACAAATTGCTAGGGCTAGAGAGAAAGAAATTATTGAATCTGATTATAATGATGAAAGTGATGATGAAGATATGCCTGTTATTCCTGATGGTTATGTTTTTGATATGGAATCTTCTGCCGCTATTTTAGCCTGCAAAGATAGATATGAGCTCAAGAGGCTATTAGCTAAATGGGACAAAGAATCACTTAGAGATAAAATAAAACCTGATCCTGCTTTTGCTACTTCACCTATTTGTGTTCCCGATAAGGATTATGAATTCTTTGTTGATCCTGATATAATTACTTTGGTTGAATCTGATCCTTTCCATGGTTATGAATCTGAAACTATTGTGGCACATCTTACTAACTTAAATGATATAGCCACCTTGTTCACTAATGATGAGAGATCTCCCTACTTTTATATCCTCAAAATATTTCCGTTCTTATTAAAGGATGATGCTAAGATATGGTTTAATTCTCTTGATCCTGGTTGTGTGCATAGTCCGCAGGATATGATTTATTACTTCTCTGCTAAATATTTCCCTGCTCATAAGAAACAAGCTGCTTTAAAGGAAATATACAACTTTGTGCAAATTAAAGAAGAGAGTCTCCCACAAGCTTGGGGGAGGCTTCTCAAGTTGGTTAATGCTTTGCCTGATCATCCTCTTAAGAAACATGAAATACTTGATATCTTTTATAATGGACTAACCGATACTTCCAGAGATTACGTGGATAGTTGTGCTGGTTCTCTTTTCAGGGAAAGAACACCGGATGAAGCTGAAATTCTATTGGATAATATGTTGACAAATGAAAATAATTGGGCACCTCCAGAGCCAGCTCCTGCTCCAATTGATGAGCCTATTCCTAAACCAACTCTGAAGAAGAGAGGTGTTCTGTTTCTCAGTCCCGAAGATATGCAAGAGGCAAAGAAATCTATGAAAGAAAAAGGTATTAAAGCTGAAGATGTTAAGAATTTACCTCCTATTGAAGAAATACATGGTCTTAATATACCGCATGTTGAAGAAGTATATGATCTTAATCCTTTATTTATTGAAGAACCTCCTGATCCCGCTATCCCGACACAGGTAGTAAAGGTAAATTCTCTTTATAGATATGATAAAGCTGAAGTCCTTCCTACTAAAATTGCTAGTCAGTGCTTGGATGAGTTTGATAACTTTACGTTTAAGCAGGACGACTTCAATGCTTATTTTGGTAGACAATTAAAAGAAAATGCTTATATGATTAGACACTTGGGTGATTATATGGCCAATATTAGAGGTGAACTTAAACTTGTTAGTAAGCATGCTTCTATGGTCACCACTCAAGTAGAACAAGTACTTAAAGCTCAAAAGGAAGTGCTTGATGAAATTAATAGTAAGAAGAAAGATTATGCTGTTAGAGTGGCTACCAGAACTGGTAGAATGACTCAGGAACCTTTGTATCCTGAAGGCCACCATAAGAGAATCGAGCAAGATTCTCAGAGAAATAATACTGATGCACCTAGTTCTTATAAAAAGAAGAAAAAGAAAAATGATAGAACTGTGCAAACTTCTAGTGAACCTATTGCTGAACCACCTGATAATCCAAACGATATATCTATGTCTAATGCTGAAACACAATCTGGTAATGAACATGAACCTAGTGAAAATATTAATGATGACGTTCATGATGATGCTCAACCTAGTAATGATAATGATGTAGAAATTGAACCTGCTGTTGATCTTGATAACCCACAATCAAAGAATCAACGTTATGATAAAAGAGACTTTGTTGCTAGGAAACATGGTAAAGAGAGAGAACCTTGGGTTCAGAAACCCATGCCTTTTCCTCCCAAACCATCCAAGAAAAAGGATGATGAGGATTTTGAGCGCTTTGCTGAAATGATTAGACCTATCTTTTTGCATATGCGGTTGACTGATGTGCTCAAAACAAATCCTTATGCTAAGTACATGAAAGATATCATTACTAATAAAAGAAAGATACTGGAAGCTGAAATTTCCACCATGCTTGCTAATTATACTTTAAGGGTGCAATACCAAAGAAACTTGGAGATCCAGGAGTACCTACTATACCATGCTCCATTAAAAGAAATTATATTAAAACTGCTTTATGTGATCTTGGAGCCGGTGTTAGTGTTATGCCTCTCTCTTTATATCATAGAATTGACTTGAATAAGTTGACACCTACTGAAATATCTTTGCAAATGGCTGATAAATCAACTGCTATACCTGTCGGTATTTGTGAGGATGTGCCTGTTGTGGTTGCAAACGTTACTATTTTAACGGACTTTGTTATTATTGATATTCCCGAGGATGATAGTATGTCTATTATTCTTGGAAGACCTTTTCTTAATACTGCAGGGCTGTTATTGATTGCAACAAAGGCAAGGTCACTTTTCATGTTAATGGTAATGAGCATACGGTACACTTTCCGAGGAAACAACCTCAAGTTCATAGTATCAACTCTATTGGAAAAAATCCATCGATTATATTTGGAGGTTTTGAATTTCCCCTTCCGACTGTCAAGAAGAAATATGATATACTTATTATTGGGGATGTGCATATCCCCGTTGAGGTAACTTAGTGTTATTCGAAATTTCTCCGGTTTCATGATTATCGGAATGAGTTTGTTAACAAGACTTGATCAACCTTGTTAGTGGATTCCTTTTGATGAGCATAAGACGGATGAAACTAGAAGCACAAACTTCTATACCCCTTCTATACTTTCTGTTATTTAGTTGAAATAAAGTAAAAATAGTATTTTTCTGTCTGTTTCCTGATTTATCCGTGCAATATGAAAATATCCCGAAAATAAAAGTCCTCAGAATGCCATGCCAATTTAATATGATTTTTTCGAGAATATTTGAGGATTTACTGTGCAAAAATTACCGCGGGGGAGCTGCCACCTGGCCACGAGGGTGGAGGGCGCGCCCCCTGCCTCGTGGGCCCACGGTGGCCCTCCTCCACTTATCCCTGCACCCATCTTCTTCCTCATCCTCCCACAAACCCGAAAAACCAACTCAAGCACGAGTTCCAGCCACTTTTGCTGTGATTTTCGACCTCCTTGCTCAAAGCACCTCTCGCAAAACTGCTTGGGGAGATTGTTCCTTGGTATGTGACTCCTCCATTGGTCCAATTAGTTTTTGTTCTAGTGCTTTATTCTTTGCAAATTTGTGCTGGATAGGTGACCATGTTCTTGAGCTTGCATGTCAAATTTATATGGTTCCAAGTAGTTCTAATACTTGATATAGGCTCTAGGAACTTGTAGGAGTAGTTGCTATCAGTTTTATTGAAGTTGGTTCACTTTTGTTTGAAGTTACTAAAAATTTCAGATTATTTCAGAAAATAATGAAGAGACTTTTGAGAGGCTCATCGAGCCGAAGCTCAAAGGAGAAACAAAATGAAGAAGCTCAGAGGCCCAAATATAATTTGCCTCGTACCGCGGAGATACGGCCGTGTGAGGCCCTCTGATAATTTCTTGAGAGAGGCCGGAATTTATGGAGATTTCTACTCATTGATTGAGAATGCCGGCCTCACCGACTTCGTCCGTGACCAACATCCTCAGTATCTCTTACTCACAAATACTTTTGTGCAAAACTTCTACTTTTTCCCTAAGGAATCACCTCCTTCAGTAGAGTTTCATTTATATGACGTTGTTAAGAAGATACCATTAGATGAAATTTGCAAGATTTGCAACATACCCCCTGAGGGTACCATGGATGAACCCCACCGTCATGAGGTGGAGACGTTCATTAAAACTATCTCTGTGGGAGAAACCAGGAAGGTTTCTGATGCAAGAATCACTAGCATCCATTTTCCTGTATTACGCTATTTTGCCTTATTTGCTACTCGATGCTTGATTGGTCGCGGAACTGTGGGAACCTTAGCGTTCTTGATATTATTATTCTGTTCCATGGTTATACCGCGACAACACTGTTAGTATGGGCAGGAATGTTGCTAGACGGTTAAGTCTGAACCGTACTAAGGGCCCCATCTTTGGAGGCATTTATGCTTCACGCCTCGCTGCACACTTTAACATAGCTATTAGGCATTATGAGAAAGAAGAAAAATTGCTGCCTAATGCTTATCTAGATTATAAGAGTATGATAGCACATGATTTTCTTGTTAAGGGCATGAATGGAGAGCTCAAATATAAATTATTCTTTGATAAACATTATCCTGAAACTATTACCTTGCCTGCTCCTTCCTTGTTTAATTTTGTAGGACCTTACCTCGTTACGTGGGCTGCCGTCCAAGCTTACAAGAACCCTGCACCAGTCCCGGAACCGGAACCACGGGATGAGCCTCCACGACAATCTGTTTATTCTTGGGATCCGGAGACGACTGTCAGCCAATGGCAGTTAGAGTCCTCTTCATCATCACAGTATGATCCCAACTACTCTTCGTCGCAGTACGACCCTGATACGTCTCCAACGTTATCTATAATTTTTGATTGCTCCATGCTATATTATCTACTGTTTTGTACTATATTGAGCTTTATTTTCCACTTTTATATTATTTTTGGGACTAACCTATTAACCGGAGGCCCAGCCCAGAATTGTTGTTTTTTGCCTATTTCAGTGTTTCGAGGAAACGGAATATCAAACGGAGTCCAAACGGAATAAACCTTTCTGGAACGTGATTTTCTTCCCGAATATGACCCAGGAGACTTGGACCCTACGCCAAGGAAGCTCCGAGGTGGGCACGAGGTAGGGGGGCGCGCCCTACACCCCCAGGCGTGCCCCCACCCTCGTGGGCCCACCGAAGCTCCACCAACGTACTTCTTCCTCCTATATATACCTACGTACCCCCAAATGAACAGATACGGAGCCAAAAACCTAATTCCACTGTCGCAACTTTCTGTATCCACGAGATCCGATCTTGGGGCCTGTTCCGGAGCTCCGCCGGAGAGGGCCGTCATCACGGAGGGCTTCTACATCATCATAGCCTCTCCGATGAAGTGTGAGTAGTTTACCTCAGACCTTCGGGTCCATAGTTATTAGCTAGATGGCTTCTTCTCTCTTTTTGGATCTCAATACAATGTTCTCCCCCTCTCTTGTGGAGATCTATTCGATGTAATCTTCTTTTTGCGGTGTGTTTGTTGAGACCGATGAATTGTGGGTTTATGATCAAGTCTATCTATGAATAATATTTGAATCTTTTCTGAATTCTTTTATGTATGATTGGTTATCTTTGCAAGTCTCTTCAAATTATCCGTTTGGTTTGGCCGACTAGATTGGTAGTTCTTGCCATGGGACAAGTGCTTAGCTTTGGGTTCGATCTTGCGGTGTCCTTTCCCAGTGACAGAAGGGGCAGCAAGGCACGTATTGTATCGTTGCCATCGAGGATAAAAAGATGGGGTTTATTTCATATTGCATGAATTTATCTCTCTACATCATGTCATCTTGCTTAAAGCGTTACTCTGTTCTTAACTTAATACTCTATATGCATGCTGGATAGCGGTCGATGAGTGGAGTAATAGTAGTAGATGCAGAATCGTTTCGGTCTACTTGTCATGGACGTGATGCCTATATACATGATCATGCCTAGATATTCTCATAACTATGCTCAATTATGTCAATTGCTCAATAGTATTTTGTTCACCCACCGTAGAATACTTATGTTCTTGAGAGAAGCCACTAGTGAAACCTATGGCCCCCGGGTCTATTCTCATCATATCAATCTCCATCACTTTAATTTTGCTTTGCTTTTTTACTTTGCCTTTTACTTTTCACTTTGCATCTCTATATCAAAAATACCAAAAATACTATCTATCAGATCTCACTCTCGTAAGTGACCGTGAAGGGATTGACAACCCCTAATCGTGTTGGTTGCGAGGAGCTATTGCTTTTGTGTAGGTACGAGGGACTTGCGCGTGGCCTCCTACTGGATTGATACCTTGGTTCTCAAAAACTGAGGGAAATACTTACGCTACTTTGCTGCATCATCCTCTCCTCTTCGGGGAAAACCAACGCAAGCTCAAGAGGTAGCAAGAAGAATTTCTGGCGCCGTTGCCGGGGAGTCTATGCAAAAAGTCAACATACCAAGTACCCATCACAATCCCTATCTCTCGCATTACATTAGTTGCCATTTGCCTCTCATTTTCCTCTCCCCCACTTCACCCTTGCCGTTTTATTTGCCCTCTCTTCCTCCTTCTCCTTCTCCTTCTCTTTCTCCGTTTGCCTTTTTCTCGCTTGCCTTTTGTTTGCTTATGTGTTGGATTGCTTGTTTGTCGCGATGGCTCTACCGAGATTTGGTGATCTTCACCTTAAAAGGTTAGAGGAGATCGAAAACAACGTTAGGAAGTTTATGGTTTTGCAATTTGAGCACAATAATTTATTTCTAAACGAGCTTAAGGAACAAAAAAGCTTTATGAGTTATATGAATAAAGATCTTGATGATATGTCTAAAGAATTTGATGGTATAAGATCCCAAATTGCTCGTCTAGAAAAGATGACTGTTGAAATTTTGGATATGCAAGCCACCTTAGTCAATAAGATGCCCGCTAAACCGAATTCCTATGAAAATCAAGGTGAAGATCTAAAAGTTATTGATGTGTATTCTATCAAATCTTTGTTTTGCAATATGAATCTTGATGAAACTGAATATGATATTCCTTTACCTAGAAGGCGTTCTAAAAATTCGGAGTATTTAGATCTTTATGATGAAATTGATGAAAGTGGGATTGAAAGAAATAAAAATCTAGATGTTGCTAAACCCACTATATTGGATTTCAAGGAATTTAATTATGAAAGTTGCTCTTTAATTGATTGTATTTCCTTGTTGCAATCCGTGCTAAATTCTCCACATGCTTATAGTCAAAAGAAAGCCTTTACCGAACATATTGTTGATGCCTTGATGCAATCTTATGAAGAAAAGCTTGAGTTGAAAGTTTCTATCCCTAGAAAACTCTATGATGAGTGGGAACCAACTATTAAAATTAAAATTAAAGATCATGAGTTTTATGCCTTGTGTGATTTGGGTGCTAGTGTCTCCACTATCCCCAAAACTTTGTGTGATTTGCTTGATTTCCGCGATTTTGATGATTGCTCTCTAAACTTGCATCTTGCGGATTCTACTATTAAGAAACCTACGGGAAGGATTAATGATGTTCTTATTGTTGCATATGGGAATTATGTGCCCGTAGATTTCATTGTTCTTGATATAGATTGCAATCCTTCTTGCCCTATTATTCTTGGTAGACCTTTCCTTAGAATGGTTGGTGCGATTATTGATATGAAGGAAGGGAATATTAGATTCCAATTTCCATTAAAAAAGGGCATGGAACACTTTCCTAGAAAGAAAGTAAAATTGCCATATGAAATTATCATGAGATCCACTTATGGATTGCCTACCAAAGATGGCAATACCTAGATCTATCCTCGATTTTATGCCTAGCTAGGGGCGTTAAACGATAGCGCTTGTTGGGAGGCAACCCAATTTTATTTTTAGTTTTTTGTGTTTTTATTCTGTTAGGGAATAAATAACCCATCTACCTTCTGTTTGGATGTGGTTTTGTGTTTTAATTAGTGTTTGTGCCAAGTTAGACCTATTGGATCTTCTTGGATGATAGTTATTTGATCTTGCTGTAATTTCCAGAAACTTTGAGTTCAGTGCCCGAATTATTAAAAATCATCAGAACGTGATAAAATACTGATTCCAATTGATGCTGATCAATAAACAAGATTTCTAGGTCGTCTAATTTTGGTAGAAGTTTTTGGGTTCCATAAGTTTGCGTTAGTTACAGATTACTACAGACTGTTCTGTTTTTGACAGATTCTGTTTTTCGTGTGTTGTTTGCTTATTTTGATGAATCTATGGTTAGTAAAATAGTTTATAATCCATAGAGAAGTTGGAATACAGTAGGTTTAACACCAATATAAATAAAGAATGAGTTCATTACAGTACCTTGAAGTGTCTTTTGTTTTCTTTCTCTAACGGAGCTCACAAGATTTCTATTGAGTTTTGTGTTGTGAAGTTTTCAAGTTTTGGGTGAATTCTTTTGATGGATTATGGAACAAGGAGTGGCAAGAGCTTAAGCTTGGGGCTTCCCATGGCACCCCCAAGATAATCCAAGGACACCAAAAAGTCAAAGCTTGGGGATGCCCCGGAAGGCATCCCCTCTTTCGTCTACTTCCATCGGTAATTTACTTGGAGCTATATTTTTATTCACCAACATGATATGTGTTTTGCTTGGAGCGTCTTGTATTATTTGTGTATTTGTTTGTTAGTGTGCCACAATCATCCTTGCTGTACACACCTTTTGAGAGAGCCATACATGAATTGGAATTTGATAGAATACTCTATGTGCTTCACTTATATCTTTTGAGCTATGTAGTTTTGCTCTTTGTGCTTCACTTATATCTTTTGAGCGTTATAATTTTGCTCTATGTGCTTCACTTAGATCTTTTAGAGCACGGTGGTGGATTTGTTTTAAAGAAACTATTGATATCTCATGCTTCACTTAGATTATTTTGAGAGTCTTAATAGCATGGTAATTTGCTTAATATTAATATGCTTGGTATTCAAGATTTGTGAAACTTTCTTTTGAGTGCGTTGAATACTAAGAAAAGATTGATACTTGATAATTGTTTTGAGATATGGAGGTGATAATATTAGAGTCATGCTAGTTGAGTAGTTGTGAATTTAAAGAATACTCGTGTTAAAGTTTGTGATTCCCGTAGCATGCACGTATGGTGAACCGTTATGTGATGAAGTCGGAGCATGATTTATTTATTGATTGTCTTCCTTATGAGTGGCGGTCGGGGACGAGCGATGGTCTTTTCCTACCAATCTATCCCTCTAGGAGCATGCGTGTAATACTTTGCTTTGATAACTTCTAGATTTTTGCAATAAGTATATGAGTTCTTTATGACTAATGTTGAGTCCATGGATTATACACACTTTTCCCATCCTTCCACCATTGCTAGCCTCTCTAATACCGCGCACCTTTCGCCGGTATCATACACCCACCATATATACCTTCCTCAAAACAGCCACCATACCTACCTATCATGGCATTTCCATAGCCATTCCGAGATATATTGCCATGCAACTTTCCACCGTTCCGTTTATTATGACACGCTCCATCATTGTCATATTGCTAGCATGATCATGTAGTTGACATCGTATTTGTGGCAAAGCCACCATTCATAATTCTTTCATACATGTCACTCTTGATTCATTGCATATCCCGGTACACCGCCGGAGGCATTCATATAGAGTCATATTTGTTCTAAGTATCGAGTTATAATTTTTGAGTTGTAAGAAAAATAAAAGTGTGATGATCATCATTTTTAGAGCATTGTCCCAAGTGAGGAAAGAATGATGGAGACTATGATTCCCCCATAAGTCGGGATGAGACTCCGGACGAAAAAAAAGAGGCCATAAAAAAGGAAAGGCCCAAATAAAAAAAATGAGAGAAAAAGAGAGAAGGGACAATGTTACTATCCTTTTACCACACTTGTGCTTCAAAGTAGCACCATGATCTTCATGATAAATAGTCTCTCGTTATGTCACTTTCATATACTAGTGGGAATTTTTCATTATAGAACTTGGCTTGTATATTCCAATGATGGGCTTCCTCAAAATGCCCTAAGGTCTTCATGAGCAAGCGAGTTGGATGCACACCCACTTAGTTTCTTTTGATGAGCTTTCATATACTTATAGCTCTAGTGAATCCGTTGCATGACAATCCCTACTCACTCACATTGATATCTATTGATGGGCATCTCCATAGCCCGTTGATACGCCTAGTTGATGTGAGACTATCTTCCCCTCTTTTGTCTTCTCCACAACCACCATTCTATTCCACATATAGTGCTATATCCATGGCTCATGCTCATGTATTGCGTGAAGATCGAAAAAGTTTTGAAAATGTTAAAGTATGAAACAATTGCTTGGCTTGTCATCGGGGTTGTGCATGATTTAAATACTTTGTGTGGTGAAGATAGAGCATAGCCAGACTATATGATTTTGTAGGGATAACTTTCTTTGGCCATGTTATTTTGAGAAGACATAATTGCTTTATTAGTATGCTTGAAGTATTATTATTTTTATGTCAATATGAACTTTTGGCTTCAATCTTTCGAATCTGAATATTCATACCACAATTAAGAAGATTTGCATTGAAATTATGCCAAGTAGCACTTCGCATCAAAAATTATCTTTTTATCATTTTCCTACTCGAGGACGAGAAGGAATTAAGCTTGGGGATGCTTGATACGTCTCCAACGTATCTATAATTTTTGATTGCTCCATGCTATATTATCTACTGTTTTGGGCAACTTTGGGCTTTATTATCCACTTTTATATTATTTTTGGGACTAACCTATTAACTGGAGGCCCAGCCCAGAATTGCTGTTTTTTGCCTATTTCAGTGTTTCGAAGAAACGGAATATCAAACGGAGTCCAAACAGAATAAACCTTTCTGGAACGTGATTTTCTTCCCGAATATGACCCAGGAGACTTGGATCCTACGCCAAGGAAGCTCCGAGGTGGGCACGAGGTAGGGGGGCGCGCCCTACACCCCCAGGTGCGCCCCCACCCTCGTGGGCCCACCGAAGCTCCACCGACGTACTTCTTCCTCCTATATATACCTACGTACCCCCAAACGAACAGATACGGAGCCAAAAACCTAATTCCACCGCCGCAACTTTCTATATCCATGAGATCCCATCTTGGGGCCTGTTCCGGAGCTCCGCCGGAGAGGGCCGTCATCATGGAGGGCTTCTACATCATCATAGCCTCTCCGATGAAGTGTGAGTAGTTTACCTCAGACCTTCGGGTCCATAGTTATTAGCTAGATGGCTTCTTCTCTCTTTTTGGATCTCAATACAATGTTCTCCCCCTCTCTTGTGGAGATCTATTCGATGTAATCTTCTTTTTGCGGTGTGTTTGTTGAGACCGATGAATTGTGGGTTTATGATCAAGTCTATCTATGAATAATATTTGAATCTTTTCTGAATTCTTTTATGTATGATTGGTTATCTTTGCAAGTCTCTTCAAATTATCCGTTTGGTTTGGCCGACTAGATTGGTAGTTCTTGCCATGGGACAAGTGCTTAGCTTTGGGTTCGATCTTGCGGTGTCCTTTCCCAGTGACAGAAGGGGCAGCAAGGCACGTATTGTATCGTTGCCATCGAGGATAAAAAGATGGGGTTTATTTCATATTGCATGAATTTATCTCTCTACATCATGTCATCTTGCTTAAAGCGTTACTCTGTTCTTAACTTAATACTCTAGATGCATGCTGGATAGCGGTCGATGAGTGGAGTAATAGTAGTAGATGCAGAATCGTTTCGGTCTACTTGTCACGGACGTGATGCCTATATACATGATCATGCCTAGATATTCTCATAACTATGCTCAATTCTATCAATTGCTCAACAGTAATTTGTTCACCCACCGTAGAATACTTATGTTCTTGAGAGAAGCCACTAGTGAAACCTATGGCCCCCGGGTCTATTCTCATCATATCAATCTCCATCACTTTAATTTTGCTTTGCTTTTTTACTTTGCCTTTTACTTTTCACTTTGCATCTCTATATCAAAAATACCAAAAATACTATCTATCAGATCTCACTCTCGTAAGTGACCGTGAAGGGATTGACAACCCCTAATCGCGTTGATTGCGAGGAGCTATTGCTTTTGTGTAGGTATGAGGGACTTGCGCGTGGCCTCCTACTGGATTGATACCTTGGTTCTCAAAAACTGAGGGAAATACTTACGCTACTTTGCTGCATCATCCTCTCCTCTCCGGGGAAAACCTACGCAAGCTCAAGAGGTAGCAGACCCCAGCTACACTTACGGGTATCCGCCAGGCTATCCCTGGCAATAGACCAACTTAGGCAAAAAGCCTAAGCTTGGGGGAGTACGTATTTCTCACCGACATTACATTTATGTTCACACACACTCATTGCTTGATGTCGGTGCTCATACTCTTTCACTGTAATATCCATGCTAGTTTATTTTTCTTTTTCCTGCTTTCTTTTTGTATGTTTGATAAACCTTAAGAAAAACAAAAAAATAGTAGTAGTTTACTTTCCTGCTGTAGTAGTAATAACTAAAAAAGAAAACCCAAAAATATTTCCCATTCTTCTTTTGCTTGTTGGGAGCTTTCCCGTGTAAATAGTTTTTATTTTCTTTCCTTTTCTTTGGGGGTCAGTAGGAGAAGACCATGATTAAATTGTTGTAGTGGCTCTTATATGCATTATTGTTAAATTAACCAAAAGCCCATATTGCTTTGTCTTCTCCTGTTTATTGAATGCTCGCATATTCCAGCTTAGTCCAATGCACGTGCACTCTTATTATTATTCACTTCGTTCGGTCGTGCAAGTGAAAGGTGATTATGATGATATATGATGGACTGACTGAGAGGAGAAAAGCTGGTATGAACTCGACCTCTTTTGTTTTTGTAAATATGATGAGTTCATCATTCCTGATTCAGCTCATTATGGATAAACATGTTTGCAATGACAATTAGAGATCATAGTTGCTTGTGCCATGCTTGATTAGCTATGAGTTATAATGGTTTACCTTGTGTGCCAACATGCTATCGAAATGGTTATAATGTGGTATAGTGGGGTGGTATCCTCCTTTGAACGATTTAAGTGACTTGACTTGGCACATGTTCACGCATGTAGTTGAAACAAATCAACATAGCCTTCACGATATTTATATTCATGGTGGATTATATCCTACTCATGCTTGCATCCAATGTTTATTAATTTTAATGCATGTACATGGCTGTTGTCACTCTCTAGTTGGTCGCTTCCTAGTCTTTTGCTAGCCTTCACCTGTACTAAGCGGGAATACTGCTTGTGCATCCAATCCCTTAAACCCCAAAGTTATTCTAGATGAGTCCAACATACCTTCCTATATGCGGTATCTACCTGCCGTTCCAAGTAAATTTGTATGTGTCAAACTCTAAAACTTCAAATAAACATTCTGTTTTGTATGCTCGAATAGCTCATGTATCAACCAAGGCTGCCCTGATCTTCCATGTTAGGCGGGTTATTCTCAAGAGGAGTGGACTCCGCTCCTCACTCACGAGAAAATGGCTGGTCACCGGGATGCCCAGTCCCATGCTTTATGCAAACTAAATCAAAATTAATTGCAAACAAAACTCCCCCTGGGACCTGATGTATGTTGGAGGCACTCATTGTTTCGAGCAAGCCATGGATTGATGCTTGTTGGTGGAGGGGGAGTATAAACTTTACCATTCTGTTTGGGAACTGCCTATAATGTGTGTGACATGGAAGATATCGCCATCTCTTAGTTGTTATGTTGACAATGAAAGTATACCGCTCAAAATATAATTTATCTCTATTTCAAAACCAAGCTCTGGCACCTCTACAAATCCCTGCTTCCCTCTACGAAGGGCCTATCCATTTACTTTTATGTTGAGTCATCACCCTCTTATTAAAAAGCATTAGCTGGAGAGCACAGCTGTCATTTGCATTCATCATTGTTAATTTATATTGGGTATGACTATGATTGGATCTCTTTTACCATGAATTACAATGTCTAGTCAGTCCTTGATCTTTAAAGGTGCTCTGCGTTTATGTTTTGCGGTCTCAGAAAGGGCTAGCGAGATACCATCTTGTTATATCATATTATGATTGTTTTGAGAAAGTGTTATCATCCAAGATTTATTATTATGGCTCGCTAGTTGATTATGCTATTGATATGAGTGATTGAGAGACCTGAGAATTATTGCAAATGTGGTTAGTTATAATCTTAGCTGAAAACTTGAATGCTGGCTTTACATATTTACAGCAACAAGAGAAAACAGAGTTTGTAAAAGTTTTTCTTTCTCTTTCAGTTTGTCAACTGAATTGCTTGAGGACAAGCAAGGGTTTAAGCTTGGGGGAGTTGATACGTCTCCGTCGTATCTACTTTTCCAAACACTTTTGCCCTTGTTTTGGACTCTAACTTGTATGATTTGAATGGAACTAACCCGGACTGACGCTATTTTTAGCAGAATTGCCATGATGTTGTTTTATGTGCAGAAAACAAAAGTTCTTGGAATGACCCGAAACTCCACGGGATGTCTTATAAAAAATAATAATAAATCCTCGCCAAAGTTGAAGACCAGGGGGCCCACACCCTGTCCACGAGGGTGGGGGGGGCCCTACCTCGTGGCCCCCCTGGACACCCTCCGACGCCAACTCCAACTCTATATATTTGCTTTCGGAGAGAAAAAAATAGGAGAGAAGAAATCATCGCGTTTTACGATACGGAGCCGCTGCCAAGCCCTAAAACCTCTCGGGAGGGCTGATCTGGAGTCCGTTCGGGGCTCCGGAGAGGGGGATTCGTCGTCGTCGTCATCATCAACCATCCTCCATCACCAATTTCATGATGCTCATCGCTGTGCGTGAGTAATTCCATCGTAGGCTTGCTGGACGGTGATGGGTTGGATGAGATTTATCATGTAATCGAGTTAGTTTTGTTAGGGTTTGATCCCCAGTATCCATTATGTTCTGAGATTGATGTTGCTATGACTTTGCTATGCTTAATGCTTGTCACTAGGGCACGAGTGCCATGATTTCAGATCTGAACCTATTATGTTTTCATGAATATATGTGTGTTCTTGATCCTATCTTGCAAGTCTATAGTCACATATTATGTGTTATGACCCGACAACCCCGAAGTGACAATAATCGGGATACTTCTCGTTGATGACCATAGTTTGAGGAGTTCATGTATTCACTATGTGCTAATGCTTTGTTCCGGTTCTCTATTAAAAGGAGGCCTTAATATCCCTTAGTTTCCAATAGGACCCCGCTGCCACGGGAGGGTAGGACAAAAGATGTCATGCAAGTTCTTTTCCATAAGCACGTATGACTATATTCGGAATACATGCCTACATTACATTGATGAATTGGAGCTAGTTCTGTGTCACCCTATGTTATGACTGTTACATGATGAACCACATCCGACATAATTATCCATCACTGATCCGGTGCCTATGAGTTTTCCATATACTGGTTCTCGCTTATTTATTTTTCCGTTGCTATTGTTACAATCACTACAAAATACCAAAAATATTTATTATTGCTTGCACTACTCTTTTGTTACCGTTACCACCACTATCATATTACTTTGCTACTAAACACTTTGCTGCAGATACTAAGTTTCCATGTGTGGTTGAATTGACAACTCGGCTGCTAATACTTGAGAATATTCTTTGGCTCCCCTTGTGTCGAATCAATAAATTTGGGTTGAATACTCTACCCTTGAAAACTGTTGCGATCCCCTATACTTGTGGGTTATCAGACTCTACTAGTAGAGTGCCCGTGCATTGCCACGTGCTTTTAAAATATTTTGCTGGAGTTAAATTTCACATGTAGAGATAATATGACACAGACACAATCATAATAATTGAAGTCCACTTCACTTGCAATGTAAAAAAGCAAATTGACTATGTATACATATAGAGTGATGATCCAGGAGAGTCAACAAAATTTATTACCACTATATGCTCATTGGAATACAAATGTTACCATCTAGATATATCGTAATTACGACCGAGTTTGCTTTATTTCGAGTGCTTCTTTGAATTCCCTCGCAAAACCTTTTAATTTCACTAAATGCCTTCGAGTTTTACACTCTGACAACTATGATGTATGAATAGGGACCAAAATATATACATGAGTGCCTCTTTGTCGGTGACGTATAAGATGTATCATCCGATGAGTGCATACAGAAGATAAATGTACAAGTGGTAGCTATTAGAAACAATAATAAACCATGACAACAACGGACAAACACTACAAAAAAAAGATACATCCGTGACATTTTGGGCCGAACGAAATTTTTTTCTGTCATACATATGACACTTCTATGATGATAATTGTGACAAAACCCGGTATCATCATAGATGTGGTGGGCTCCTACTTCTATGACAAAAAATCATGACAGAAAATGGGCTTTTCATCCTGGGCGGGCCGGAGACGCAGCTGCATGACATTCTTGGGCCGTCCATGACGGAAAAAACCGTGGTAGAAGCGAGGGGGAGGAAAATTTCAGGGAGTTCCCGGTTACGGTGGGAGGTCGCGGGCCGAGCGATGCGTGTTTCTCTCGTACACATACGCGCATGTGTGCGAGGCGTTGGCTCTAACTGAACCCGAGCGAGGCGTTGGGATCTAACGGAACCCGAGCGATTGCACTTTAGGCTACGCGTTACTGAACCCGAGCGATCGATCGATGGCTGTTAACTGAACCCGATCGAGCGATTCCTTGGCTAATGCTGCTAACTGAAGCCGATCGATGCTGCCTCTGGATGAACATTGAGCGTTGCCGGGGGGGGGGGGGTGGATGAACAGTTCCCGATGGGGGTGGATGAACAGGACCCCCGTGGTGTTGCCTCTGGATGAACAGGACCCCGTGGTGTGGAGGGCAGGATGAACAATAGACAGTGGAGGGGTGCCCGTGGAGGGGTGGTTGAACAGGACCCCGTGGTGTGGAGGGCTGGATAAACAGTAGACGGTGGAGGGGTGGTTGAACAGTAGCCTGTGGAGTAGCGCGCGATGGAGGCTGGATGAACAGGAGCCCGTGGAGGCTGGAGGAGGTCGACGGTGGATGAACAGTAGCTCGTGGAGGCTGGAGGGGGTCGACGGTGGAGATGAACAGTATCCCGTGGAGTCCCGTTTTGCGGTACGCCACACCCCTCCCGATGAACAGGACCCCCGTTTCGACCGTAGCGCTCCAACACAAGTCCGTTTCCTCCGTTTTGCGGTACGCCACACCCCTCCCGATCAACAGGACCCCCGTTTCGACCATAGGAGGTCTGTTTCCTCCGTTTTGCGGTACGCCACACCCCTCCCGATCAACAGGAACCCCGTTTCAACCGTAGGAGGTCTGTTTCCTCCGTTGTGCGGTACGCCAGGCCTCTTTTCCATCGCCTCTTCCGTCCAAGCCCTCCTGATGAACACGACCACACATTCCGTTCCGACCCAGCCGCATTGCCTCCCGATGAACACGACCACGCATTCCGTTCCGACGCAGCCGCGTTGCCTCCCGATGAACACGACCACGCATTCCGTTGTCTCCCCATGAACACGACGACGACGCTGTTTCTCCGTTTCGACCCAGCCATGTCAATGAGCCCTCTCCGTACGTATGCGCGAGTAGGCGTTCGAGACCCCGCCCGTATGTACACATACGTGGCCGTATTTTCTTTCTTGCACCCTGGTCGCTGTATGTACGTGTACATGCTACATGCGCGCCTCTACTACGACACGTGCGCGCGTCTACTACGACACGTGCGTGCCTCTACATCGACCAGTATATATGTACGTACACGTTCGCGACCAGAATGACAACGCTACGTACGCTTTGACCAGGTGGGTCTCGATTGTCAGGCACTTCCTTGCCTGCGAAGATGTAGCTGGTGGGTCCCAGCAGTCAGAGGGGCGAAATACGGTGGCCCGTCCGATGGGTCCCCGCTGTCAGGTGGAGGAATAATTATTTTGCATGTAATAAGGAGGCACTTCCTTGCTGCGGCCGTGGACCCAGCTGCCAGCCTCTCCACGTACAGTCCATGTCCGATGGAAGTCGTTCCTTAACCACGTTGACCACGCCACACCGAGAGCACCAGGGCGGTGGACGACGGCGAGGCCTAGGAAGGGGACGACATGGAGCCGGGGAAGACGCGACAATGGAAGCCCGCGCGCGCGGAGAGAGGAGTACGAGGGTTCACTGGTTCGGCTGCGGTGTGAGGCTGCCGTCGCCGCAGGGCCTGGCCAGCGGTGGGAATAGTAGGGGGCGGTGAGGCCTCCACGGCAGCACAGCCGGCCACGGGAGGCAGGAGCATGCGGCACGACCGGTGCTGCTTTGGGCGGCTGGAGCAAGAAGACCAGAGGTTGAAGAAGCACTACGGCCGTTGGATGGACATCGTACGGTCACTGGAGCTAGAATCGTTCATATTGACTAAGTTGACAAATCCCTTCGTCCCCGTCAACTTAGTAGGCCCACAAGTCAGCCTCCCACCAAGGTGGGTCCTAGCTAGCTGGGGGAGTATTCATTTTTTTGTGCGTAATAAGGAGGCACTTCCGGTGGGTCCGAGCTGACAGGGGGGGGGGGGGCATTTTTTACGTGAAATACGGTGGCCCGTCCGGTGGGTCCCAGTAGTCAGGGGAAAACAATTTTTTTCGCAAAATACTGGTGGCCCGTCCGGTGGGTCCCTGCTGTCAGGTGGAGGAATAATTATTTTGCACGTAATAAGGAGGCACTTCCTTGCTGCGGCCGTGGACCGAGCTGTCAGCCTCTCCACGTACAGTCCACGTCCGATGGAAGCCGTTCCTTGACCACATTGACCACGCCACGCCGAGAGCACCAGGGCGGTGGACGACGGCGAGGCCTAGGAAGGGGACGACGCGGAGCCGGGGAAGACGCGGCAGTGGATGCCCACGCATAGAGGAGTATGAGGGTTCACTGGTTCGCTGCGGTGTGAGGCTGCCGTCGCCGCAGAATAACAGGGGGTGTGGGTGAGTAGAGGGATGGCCTGGCCAGCGGTGGGAGTAGTAGGGGGCGGTGAGGCCTCCGCTGCATCGCAGCCGGCCACGGGAGGCAGGAGCACGAGGCACGACCGACGCTGGTTTGGGCGGCTAGAGCAAGAAGACCAGAGGTTGAAGAAGAACTACGGCTGTTGGATGGACATCGTACGGTCACTAGAGCTAGAATCGTGCATATTGACTAAGTTGACAAAGCCCTCCTTCCCCGTCAACTTAGTAGGCCCACAAGTCAGCCTCCCACCAAGGTGGGTCCCAGCTAGCAGGGGGGTATTCATTTTTTGTGCGTAATAAGGAGGCACTTCCTTGCGTGCGAAGATATAGCTGGTAGGTCCGAGCTGTCAGCGGCGGTAACGTTTTTTTCGCGAAATACAGAGGCCCTTTCGGTGGGTCCCTGATGTCAGGTGGAGGAATCATTATTTTGCGCGTAATAAGGAGGCATTTCCTTGCATGCGGCCGTGTACCCAGCTGTCGGCCTCTCCACGTAAAGTCCACTTCAGATGCATGTCGGTCGTTGACCATGTTGACCAGGCCGCGCCAAGAGCGCCAGGGCGGTGGACGACGGCGAGGCCTAGGAAGGGAACGACACAGAGGCAGGGAAGACTCGGTAGTTGTTTCCCACGCGGAGGGGAGTACGACTGTACGAGGCCTCGCCGTCGCCGGAGAATAACAGCAGGTGTGGGTGAGTAGAGGGATGGCTAGGATAGCGATGGGAGTACAGTGGGGCGGAGAGGCAAGCGCGGCAGCAGAGCCGGCCGCGGGGAGGAGGGAGCAGGCAGTCCCGCCGGCGCCTGTTTGAGCGGCTGGAGCATGAAGAGCAAAGATTGAAGAAGCACGACGGCCGTTGGATGGCCATCCAACAGTCACTGCTTGTGCGTCAACTTTTTTTAGGAAAGACTCAAATCTGTAGGAAACAGCATACATCCCATCTGCCATTATTTCTAATAATTTACAGCCCATTTGCTAATTATTAAGGTTTTTTTGAGCCCATATTCTTTTTGTTAGCATTACAGCCCATATTGTGGCCACGGTTAATAAATTATACGAAATTTTGCATATTTCGGTGCGGTCCGAACTATTTTTAATCCCGAAATTTCGACTCACATTCAAACTGATTTTAAAAATAAATGTATATCAATATAAAATCCAACAAATTCTCCACACATAAAAATTAATGTAATTTCAAATCTCGAAATGAAAAAAAGATATTTGAAACTAATTGCCGGTTTGATGTGTTTTAAAAATGTACGGCCCATTTCTCATTACTGATGGGCCATTTTCTCGGCCAGCCGAATGGAAGCTCTCCTCCTCGTCTTGAAAGATTTTCAGCCCAACAGGCCTGACAAAGTGACTTACTTGACAAATCACAAAAAAACTGGGCTATGGCCATGGACCCAGCTGTCAGCATCTCCACGTGCAGTACTATTCCGATGGAATGTCGTTGACCACGTTGACCACGCCGCGCCGAGAGCACCAAGTCGGTGGACGACGGCGAGGCCTAGGAAGGGGACGACGCGGCCAGGGAAGACGCGGCAGTGGATGCCCACGCGGAGAGGAGTACGAGGGTTCACTGGTTCGGCTGCGGTGTGAGGCTGCCATCGCCGCAGGGCCTGGCTAGCGGTGGGAGTAGTAGGGGGCGATGAGGCCTCATCGGCAGCACAGCCGGCCACTGGAGGCAGGAGCAGGCGGTGTCCCCGGCGCTGGTTTGGGCGGCTGGTGCAAGAAGAGCAGCGATTGAAGAAGCAGCAGGACCGTTTGATTCAAATCCAACGGTTATTGCTGCTAGAATCGTTTGTTGACTAAGTTGACAAGCCCTGCGTACGCGTCAACTTAGTAGGCCCACAGGTTAGCCTCCCAACCAGTGCGCCCCAGATGTCAGTGGGAGGAATCATTTTTTCGCGTAATAAGGAGTTGATTGCGTGCGGCCAGGCCAGCGGAGGGAGTAGGGTGGGCCGGGGAAGCATGCGCGACATCACAGCGGGCCACAAGAGGAGGCGTTGGCCGTTGGATGGACATCCAACACTAACTGCTACTAGAATCGTGTGTTCACTGACAAAGCCTTGCGTAAACAAGTCAGCCTCGAAATCCGTGGCGTGTACAGCCCATTTGCTATTATTTTTACTCAATTTCTAATTCATATGGAATTTATTGCAGCCCGTTTTCCATTTTTAGAATTGATGGCCATTTTCTGGTCAGTACCAGGGTCAAAAAATTAACTAAATATGTGGGAAATTTTGAAAAATCGCAAATTTTTGCTGGGGAACGAAATATTCTTAATCCAAAAATTAATAGCCATAGTAAAACAAATTTAAAAATAAATTAGTAATATGTCATGTTAAATCCAATGAAATATGTATAAGATATCAGTGAAGAACAAAAACAAAAAAAGAAACTTATATCCCATTTGCTATAAATTTTTTGGAATTTTCGACCCCTTTTGATATTACTTTTAACAGACATTGACCATACTCTTAAACCAGGCCGGAATGCATCCCTCCTCGTCTTGAAATATTTGCAGCCCAGTAATTCGGAGAAAACAAATAGGCCTAGCTTGGGTATTCTTCAAAAAGGAATACTGGGCTAGCTATTTTCCCAAAGAACTGGTGCATGAGGATTTAGCTTTATTTATTTATTTACTTATTTATGTTTAGGGGACCATGAGCATGTACCTGGGCCGGATTCATGTGAGAGCCTCCCTTCCAGTGAATTATGGGCTTCTCTATTGGGCCTTCATCAATGGGCTGCATGTTATCAACAAATGGAAAATGTGTTCCGAGTTTCAAAAAAAATGTGTTCCGTACGAAAAATAGTATGTGCTACGTACGGTACGGGGCACTAAAGGATTGAACCGTGCAACGACTTTCAAAACATTGTGTTTGTCGTTCTAACAACACATTTATTCAACCAACAGACGAAATATACTACTGATCATACATTGAAAACAGCAGCAGCAGCAACCAGGGCTGGGGGTGCAACAGAAGCAGTAAGCAGGCCAGAAGAGTGAAGACGCAGCTCTCTCTTTCAAACCAAACATCAGCCATCATTACAAAAGGGCTACCAAAAAAGAACAAGTGTATGCATCAAACTAAATAAAGTTCCTACTACACCAAGTGTACGCATCTAACTAACTAGCTCAGTTAGACGTTACTATTTATTAGGCTGTGGAGATTGGTTGACGGCTTGAACCAGATGGGTGCCTGACGGGGGAAACTCCAGCCAGCAGGTCGAAGTCTGATACTTGCGACCCTCTCTCCTACTTTGGGTTGCAGAGCGTGGCGGCACATATCAGGGTATGGTGCATGCAGAGACGCATGGTACGCTGTGTACACACAGTTTTGCCTGATGAACAAAACCGCGCTGCCATCATGATCCTTGCCGTCGGTTATCTCCTGGTTAATCGGATAATTCAGTCCGAGAAACAGAGAGCGTGTACCAAGGCTACTTACCAGCCTCCAGTCAAAAATTCCTGAAGGCCCAGAGAAGCCGGGATCCTGCTCAAAGACCTTGCAGTGACTATGATTGTATTCCGTGAAACAACACGTCCGGTACGTGCGAACGATCATCAATCTTTTGCCGTCGTCTGATCGAGCCAGGAACCACCTGCAACTGCCATGCCGCTTTTCTTTGAAAGGTTCTGGGATTAGGAAGGGTAGGGACACCAGGCGTCCTACAACATCATATCAAGTTGGAGTCAAATAAAAAAGGGCTCTTGGTTTAATTAATCTTAAGAACAACATGTTATGAGCATGAATATTTTTCAGCAAATGTTGACAGTAATGTAAGCAAGCCATCATGATGTCATAGGAAAGTAACATACTGCTGTAATAGCCGTTTGTAGCGATGACTGGAGTAGGCCAGCAATACGTCCAGCCATAGAACGAGTCGACAGCGTAAATGAAGCCCTTGTGTTCAATGGCATCAGAGAACCATGGAGGATGTATGATCCTGCGATGGACGTGCAGATTTATCCACTTACCGCAGTGACCTGTCAGATAGGCGAGACCGCGGTTGAAGAACGCAATTAGCCTGAAGTCTTTATAATTTGCAGATCTTGTGGGCACTTGGCAGATTACAACCTTGAGCAAATCAAACTTGGTATCATGTTGGCTACTGTAAGATTCCGAGTATTCTGGGCCATGGTGCCAAAGCAGTGCAGTGTCAATCGAAGGAAGGGGGATCAATCGCCGGGTGTAGACCTCCACGAGCATCTAGTTGCCGCGACCGTCGACGAGCACCATCCAAGACGTGTTCATGCCGACCCAGTACATACCGTTAATGTAGTTGAGGCTGGCAGGGATCGGATCACAGTCAAGGGGGTTGATGCTCGCCACCCTACGATCGTTATGCTGCGTGACACGCCATTTCTGAAGATTAGGCGGCATCAGCAAGCAAGGAGCTGGCTTAAAAAGCTCCGGCCTGAGGGCTTTGAGTAAACGGTATAGCCCTGACGAGCACGCGGCGAGAGGCATGGTACTGAGATTGTCCACACACGAAACAATGAGCTTGATTACCTCTGTGGGGAGCGAATTCCAGCCACTCTTTCGGCGGACGCTGCTCAGTTCTACCATTGTTAGTGCTTGGGTTTCGGACGAGGGGGGGAGGCGCCTTAGCGGGGATGGAAGATTGGACGAGATTATGTGCGGACAAAGATGGAGAAGCGAACATGTGCTGCGGGAAGTGGATAGGTGATGATGACTACAGCACGTCGCTTGACTTACGAGACACATACCAGCAGCGTAGGGTCATGTCAATGCCAGACAACTTGCTTGAGTGATCACAGTACTGGTACTCCCTACAGTGCTATGCCCTAACTTGCTTGAGTAGAGTAGTAGAGTAGGACTCTGCTCTACTACTAGCACCGGAGGAGTAGTATATTCTAATCTAAAATAGTTACAAACTTCAATGCCCGAGCGTGGAACGACTACGAACCGTGCTCAAAGACCGTGTCTACGTGGTGTTTGGACATGGGCGACAACCTCAACGCCAACGGTGCTGCTCCCGTTGCACCGTATGTGTTTCTGTCCTTCCTGTTCGAAATCATGGTAGAATTCATGTTTCTACTCTATATCCTACTACTATGCTAGTCCACATTATTAGTTTCATCTCTGTTATAGCCGTCATGATTTATTTTGTGCTTATTCGGATTAAATCTCGTAGTAACTTGCTCATATATTCAACTGGCGCAACGTCCCCTACAGCCACTCCCGTTTCATGGACGGCCTGGTCGATGTTGGAATTTTGCTAGTAGGCCTTTATAAGGTGAGCTCTTCTACCACTTGTATGAGCATGAGAAGAGGAGACCTACACGCGCGCTCCTCCTCCTCGCTTGCCTCGCCACGCCACGCCTCGTCACGATGCACCGCGGGTTGCGGGATTGAGCCGAGCCGAGGACAGAGCTATACTCCCACGACCTAGCCGACCCGCACTATATAGTTTCTCACCACTGTTCCAGATCATTGCGCCGCCAAGCAAGTCTTCTCCATCCCTCCTTTCGGTGTGCACCGGGAGAAGGGACAGCAGGCCTCCGGAACCCCGCCTCTCGTGATCCTGTACGGGAGAGGGGCGATCAGGTTTTTGGGGAGGGCACTCGCGCGACTGCTGGCAGCGACGACTTCTTCCCCGACCTCGGCAACCTCATCCTCAACGACATGGGCGACAACGTCAACGCCGGCGGTGCTGCTCCCGCTGCACCGTATGTGATTCTATCCTTCCTGTTCGAGATCGTGGTAGAATTCATGTTTCTAGTATGTGATCTGTTCATCTGCTATGCTAGTTCGCATGATTAGTTTAATCTCTGTCAATGCTGTCATGATCTATTTCCTATTTATTCGGATTAAATATCATAGTAACTTGCTCATATTTCCAACAATCCAAAAACCTGATAATAGGCCCTTCGTCCAGTGCTATGAGTGCTCGATGCCGTTTTGTGGCTCGCCGGCGGACATGGTGCATCACCTCACGGATGCGTGCAGCGGTCACTGCTGGCCCTTGGTGGAGAACATCAAGTACGAGACGTGCTACCCGTTCACCATGCCGGAGTCGCTGGAGGATCACCGCCGCCTACTAGTCTCGGAGGAGGACGACAGCGTCTTCCTCTTGATCGTGGGCACCGGCGAAGCCCGCGCAGGCCGCCGCCCCGTCTCTGTAATGTGCGTCAGGGGCGACGCCGCTGACGTTGACACTGACACGAGGCCGATGTACGGGTGCGTGGTCAGTGTTACTACCCCTCGGCGTCGCGTGGGCGGCGACACCGGCCTCATCAAACTGACTTGGACTCTAGGGAGCTGGGACTATCCCGCCAATGTGGACTTGGAAAACCCACGGCATCCTTTACCCGCCCACGCGGTGCACGGGGACTCCAAGGAGGTTCACCTAGACATACACATTATCAAGTTAAATGTTGATCATTAGTCTTCGCTCGATGTAATCCGCTGTCTAAGCATGTGGAGACTTCCATGCAGGATCTTGCTCTATTGGAGTATCGCGCATGAATAAAAGTGTATCCGTTTATGGTTTAGTCTAGAATCTTCCATGTATGAATTTTTACTACAGTACTGGTGAAAGACTTATGATGAACCGTTTCTTACATCTCCTCTGCCCGCTTGCAGGTCATCCTGATTTAATCCCTCCGTCTAGGTGTATAAGGGCATGGTTAATATTACTTAATAGTATAGCCAACTGTTGACTATAAGAAAGTGCCATGTCATCTGTAGCCAACATGTATAACAATCGATACTCAAAAACTAATTCTTAAAGATCATTTCTAGCAAAGCACAATAAGTGTTATTTCTTCACAAGTTTTGGATGCAGGTTGAACAGTTGAACGCTTTTGTTTGCAAAATATACCTTTTTATCTATTTCACCCGGATGTTTGTGAACTCTAGAGATGAAATAATATCCGAAGAAACCTATCGATACCCGTTACACATGAGATGACTCCCACATCCTTTGTCAAAATAAACAACTCCCCGATCAATGCATTTCATTCTTCGGTGCAACGCACGGGCACCTTACTACTATAGATTAGTACGACCAAAAATTGAACTAACATTATATATAGTACGATAAATGCTTATGCATGTCACCTAAAATTATATCATTCAAAACTATGTTCAAATACGAATCCAACGATATAGTTTTTGTTGACATGCACTAACATTTTGTCAGTTAAATCGCCAGTCAAATTCAATGGGGAACCACGACCGATGTAGTACAAGTGTAGAGGGCGGCGCTACACGGGAGTCTCACCTCTCACCCCGCTTGTGGCGCGGCAGTAAAGCCGTCATATCACAAAACTCAACCACTCCCAGTAATAAGTACACTATAGCCAGCCTGCAAGTCATGTACACTGTACTGACAGTGGAACCCACAGAGTACTTAGAATACAAGATTAAGGATGCCATTAACTTTTTATAGAGGGAGAATCATACACGCAATTAACTCAAATGGATTGGACGTGACTCTTCTATTCTCCAACGGCAACCGGCAAATTTCCTCCCGCGGGCCGGAGTAGGTTTCTCGGTTTGCATGCGGGTTTAACGGAGGGGTTTGATGGAGGCGAGGAGGCGTGTTCAGCCGGGCGTGCAGTGGACGGCGCAGTACTATTCGATTTGACAACTACAACCAGTATATTATAAAAAACAAAGAAGAGTAGTAGAGATAGAGATAAGAATAGAGACTAGGGAGGAGCACCATCTACTGCTTCGTGGGCTACTCTTGCGCTCCATTCGGCGGCCGCAACGTCCCCTACAGCCACTCCCTCCCGCGCTCCATTCGGCGGGCGCTGTTGATATTTGGGGAGCGCACTCTCGCGACTGCTAGCAGCGACGACTTCACCGACGACGACTTCTTCCCCGACCTCGGCAAACTCTTCCTCAACGACATGGGCGGCAACCTCAACGCCAATGGTGCTGCTCCCGTTGCACCGTATGTGTTTCTGTCCTGCCTGTTTGAAATCGTGGTAGAATTCATGTTTCTAGTCCATGTCCTAGATTCAATCTGTTCATCTACTATGCTAGTCCGCATGATTAGTTTAATCTCTGTTATAGCCGTCACAATTTATTTTGTAGTAAATCTCGTAGTAACTTGCTCATATATTCAACTGACGGAACGTCCCCTACAGCCACTCCCGTTTCATGGACGGCCTGGTCGATGCCTCCAAGGAGCCCTTCGTCTACTGCTATGAGTGCCCGGTGCCGTTTTGTGGCTCGCCGGCGGACATGGTGCATCACCTCACGGATGCGCGCGGCAATCACTGCTGGCCCTTGGCGGAGAACATCAAGTAAGAGACGTGCTACCCGTTCACCGTGCCAGAGTCGCTGGAGGATCAGCGTCGCCTGCTAGTCTAGGAGGAGGACGACAGCGTCTTCCTCTTGAGCGTCTTCCTGTGTGTCAGGGGCGACGCTGCTGACGCTGACGCTGACACGAGGCCGATGTACGGGTGCGTGCTCACTATTACTACCCCTTGGCATCGCGTGGGCGGCGACACTGGCTACGTCGAGCATACTTGGACTCTGCGGAGCTGGGACTTTCCCGCCGATGTGGACATGGAGAACCCATGGTGTTATTTGGACTCCAACAAAGTGCATGGGGACTCCAAGGAGGTTCACCTGGACATCTGCATTTTCAAGTTAAATGTTGATCATTAGTCTTCGCTCAATGTAATCCACTGTCTAAGCATGTGGAGACTTCCATGCATGATCTTGCTCTATTGGAGTATCGCGCATGAATAAAAGTGTATCCATTTATGGTTTAGTCTAGAATCTTCCATGTATGAATTTTTACTACAGTACTGGTGAAATACTTATGATGAACCATTTCTTACATATCCTCTACCCCCTCCCAAGTCATCCTGATTTAATCCCTCCGTCTAGGTGTATAAGGGCATGGTTAATACTTAAATAGTATAGCCAGCTGTTGGCTACAAGAAAGTGCCATGTCATCTGTAGCCAACATGTATAACAATGGATACTCAAAAACTAATTCTTGAAGATCATTTCCTGCAAAGCACAATAAGAGTTATTTCTTCACAAGTTTTGGATGCAGGTTGAACAGTTGAACGCTTTTGTTTGCAAAAGATACTTTTTATCTATTTCACCCAGATGTTTGTGAGCTCTAGAGATGAAATAATATCCGAACAAACCTATCCAAATGAACTAACCGAGGCATCTCCATCTTAATTTTCTCTTGCAAGTCGTGCATGGTCCCTTCATCATGAAAATGCTCCGGCCGTCGCATTGATTTGCATGCATGGATAGCACCACCATATTTTCAAAGGAGGAGCGAGCTTTATATTTCAGCCAAGGCATGCATGATTTGAGGAATTATGGTTGGGCATGCATGTAGAAAAGGGAGGAGAGTAATTTTCATGCGAGGGATTAAAGGAAGGGAGGCCAGCGGCTAGGCATTCAAAGGAGGCTGCATGCAAGATTACACGGGATCCAGATACTAGTCCCAAAATCAGTTCCTCTTTTTGCGGACATGCCTTGGTACGAAAGATTGACAAGTTAGGCCCTGTAAAAATGGTTGGAGGGAGTAGTAGTACGTGTAGAGGGTGGCGCTGCACGGGAGTCTCACTTCTCACCCCGCTCGTGGCGCGACAGTAAAGCCGTCATATCACAAAACCCAACCACTCCCAGTAATAAGTGGCCTGGTAAAATAAACGGACAAGCAACCATCACATCCATCCGTCTTTTTGCATTTCATCTCTCTGCATTTACTTTCTCCAGTTCATCTCGCACACTCGATCCCTAGCTACTACTCCTAGGGCCAGTTCTTTTGGCAGCTTCCCCAGCTTTTCCCACAAGACTAGTCATAGTGGAGAGTAACAATAAGGCACCTCACTCATTTATTTGGGCTTCTAAACTACTATTCCGTCCTGGTTTATTCCTCACCATTGTAATTTGTGCTAAATTTTGACCAAAGATTTAACTGGTTTTTCCTCACCATTGTAATTTGTGCTAAATTTTGACCAAAAATTTGACACAGATTACAATGGGGACCAATAAACTAGGACGGAGGTAGTAGTTATGGGATTAATAATCTAGAAGCCTAAAAGAACTGGCCCCTGGTACTCCTACTAGTAGTAGTACTCAAGTTGGAATTCCAATTGCACGGCACAACCTGTTAGGCAAAAAATTTGATACAGGGTGTAGGAAGCGGTTTGGGAATTTGCATGTCTTTCCAACCAGTGAGATACTCCGTACAAAGTACGACAGAGAAATAACCACAGAGAAGGAAACTAAAAGTAAACAATCAAACGAGCATTTTTGCATTTGTTTTGCATTGAATCGTTTCACAAGCTTGACTAGTGCTGTTTTTCCACTTTTACAAAAACCTCATCGTAATGTTAAAACGTGCATTTGCACGTACATAAGTAATAGTAGTACTCCCTCCGTCTAGGTGTCTAAGTCTTCCCTCCTTCTTGGTCACGGTGCACAACCGAAGATGACTTATTGACCTGGACGGAGGGTGTAGCACAGTCTGCAAGCATATATCGAGAGAGACGTGTAGTGTGATAGTATATAGTAAAGTTTGTGCTATATGCACGTACTTTCAAAATGCGTACGAATACACAAGGTTTCCAAACTTTCACTTTTACATACTTAATTAACGACGCTAAAAATTCCTGAACGTTCGGGATTTATCATTTGCGTCCCAAAACTAATGAGATCACCTTACGAAACAAAAATTATACTCCTCCTAAAAGCCACGGCGCTCGCAGGAGCGCTTGAGGCGCGCCACGAGTGCCCTGGTGCGCGGCCGTTTCCCAGCGCGCCGACACAACGCCTCTTCCTCAGCCTCGCAACTCGCGAGGTGCTGATTGGCGGCTTGTCGGCGGGCGAGCGCGATCTCACCGGTGTGGTGATCTGGCGCCAACAGGTACTCCTCCTCGCTGGAAGCATGCACCCGGTCCATGTACCGCCAAGCGTAGATGAGGCGCTTGGGCCCGACTGCACTCAGGGCGTCGGCACGGGCGTCCTCCACCACCCTCACGGCCCTCGCACGAGCCTTCTGCCAAAGAGCCAATTGCCTGACTCTCTCGGACGCGACATAGGCCTCCCAGGCAGCTTGTTCCGCGGTGCGCTTCTCTTCCTCGGCCTTCTTCTCCGCCTCTATTTTGGCGCGCTCTGCTGGAGGCAAAGCCTCCCACAAGGCGACATCCATTTCTTTTCAAAGCTCCTCAAGGCTGGGGGGCTCGGCGGGCGGCACGGCGTTCTCCTCGTAGCGGGGAGCCGACACGTCCTCCGGCGCGTGTGCTGGCGAGATTGGGAACGCCAACGCGTCCACCTCGACGCGTCGCGGTGAGGAGCGGAACGCCGACGCATTCTCCTCGACTAGTGGCGGCGAGGAACGGAACGGCGACGCGTCGTCATCGCGGCGAGGAGCGGAACGCCGACGCGTCCTCCTCGACTAGTGGCGGCGACAAACGGAACGGCGACGCGTGACCGTCCGCGCGGTGCTGCGAGGGGCTCCTAGGGCTTGGGAGGGGCGATGCCATGGTGGTCGACGTGAGAGGGAGGGGGAGGAGATAGCGATGAACGTGAACGTGAGGGGGAGGAGATAGCGATGTCGTGGGAGGCGCAGTATTTATAGTGAGCAATGGCACACCTACGTAAGATATGGACTGAGCTGCACTGACTTAACTGCAGGTCCAGTTGCGTCACTGGCATGTGGGCCAGACCCATGTTGGGCCCATATGTCAGTGACCGAATGCACCTGCAGTTAAGTAACAGCTACGCGGGCATATTTGTTGGAGTAAATTACGGGGGAGCGAAGGGGTGGAAATATTGCTGGTCACAACGGATTGGACGAGCATGGGGGGAGGAGAGTCATGCATGCAGATTTTTTCACACGGGGTGGAGTGGTGGGACCGCCGGAGGGAGAAGGAGAGTTTGGCAGGCATATTATTTCCACACATGGAGAGGAAAAGATTTGGAGACGAACGTGCTTCCTGCAGGTATGGGGAACGGTGCATAATAAGTCATCTTGCATGCCGGGCTAGGTATAGTCTCAAGTCATTAAAAACAAACACGCCCCACACATGTTCATATTTCAAGGTGCACTAAATTATTGCATGCGATGATTAAGGCTGGCCATAATGGTGGTATCTGAGCTAGTATATCATGCACACGGGAATAGCAAACATGCTGATGTGGCAAAGAATTAAAGAAGAGAGGGGGGTTAGAGTAACTAGTGTTCATGCATGCATTGGTAAACACATTTTTTTGTGGAGAACGACAACACTAGTTGAGTACTTTTGCAGACTTCAAAAACTATTCCACAATGTGTCAACATTCACAATGTCAAATCAATATTTTTACACTCATTATAAAACATAGTTCTTATACTCATTATAATCAGTACTCCCTCCGTCTAGGTGAGCAAGTCATCTTAGATTGTGCACTGTGACCAAGGGGGAGGGGAAAACGTACGAGAGATCTTAATGTTTATTTGCTAATTAATAGCATTGCATGCAATGAACTAACCACTGCATGTCGTGTTTGGTAGTCTCAATTCATTAAAAGCATGCACACCCACATCTCCTATTGGTTGATATGTCAAGAAACAAGAAACAAGGTAGAAGTTAATGCACCGCGCCTAAGTGTTTTGGGAATATTGTATCTAATGAGTGTACTGGTGTGGCTGGTTAATTAATATAAGGTGGTGTTCAAAAAAAAGTATAAATTTGGTCAAACACTTTGCAAACGGTTAATGGGAGTAAAAAGGACTAGAGGGAGTATCATGCATGCGGAGTAGGCAAAAAAATTGCTTGTCTAAAAAAGGCAAAAAAATTGCTCATTTATAGCCGGTCGAAGTCTCCAAGGGCGCGACCGCGCGAGGGAGGCGAAGGTCGTGGGAGGCGCGACATTTGACGGAATTAAGTGAAGTTACATCCACGCGCCGGCATGGCGTGCAAACAGGCAGAAGCTATACCGTCAGGCCTACGATATGGGTCTAGTAGACATGACATCTAGTGGGTCCCGCATAGTTCTCGAGAACTCTTTGGGGGCTTGCAGCCGTTTATCCACCGGGCAAGCCAGCAACCCCACGCCGTTCGCACGCCCTACTCGTCCCCGTCTTCTACCTTACAACAGTTCGCTCCCAGTCGTCCCGTCCTTTCACATTAGTTCGCTCCCAGTTTTTTTGTGGGGTACAACAGTTCAACTTCTCCTAACCATCCTCCAAAATCCATGGCCTCCCAAATCTCCATGGTCGCCGCTGAGTACCAGGTTAGAGCCATCATCGGCGATCAGTTCATCGTCATCTACACACGTGGATCCGAGACGGTGAAAGCATGGCTTGCTCGCTTCCTACGCATGTTCAACAGTTCAACGGATGAGTGGGTCGCTGGGCTAGATGTTGAGTACACCACAGTCTTGGGACGAGAGAAGGATCTAAAGGACGAAGAGAGGAAGAAGCCCGCCGTGATCCAGGTTTGCGTACATAATGTTTGCTTGGTCTACCACATATGCCATGCCGACGTTGAGTGCCAGGATTTTAAGAACTTCCTCAAGGACAAAAGAGTGAAATTCGTTACTGTAGGCTTTAAGAACGACAGTGACGTCCCGCGTTGGATAGGTCTCGTTGTAGGCTAGCCCTTCGATCTCCAGAAGGCAAGCCTGGTGTCCTCCTCTCAACCTTCAATGCTGACCCTGGCAGCAGCCATGATTGATCCTTCGTACGCTAAACTGAGGAAACCTCATCACGAGTTTCATCATGCATGGGAGTCGAAGACATTAGATGAAGATCACATCCTGTACGTAGCAATGGATGCCTACCTTTGTTTAAATATCTACAAGGGTTGGATGAAGAAGCAGAGCTCAGTGTCCGGTTCAAGCAAAGAAGCGTTGGCGAAGAGGAAGAGGAAGAGGGACGAGGACGAAGTTGAGGACGTGGACTCGGACTCCAAGTAGGTGGCAGTGCCGTCGCTCATGCTGGTTCTACTCCAGTGTCAAGCGGACTAGTTGCTTATTAGTTTATTTTCAAGGGTGTGTTGTGATGAGGCCCCAGCAGAACTATGTTTATGTTCTTTCTCGTTATTTGAACTCTTTAGTACGTACAGTAGTACTAGTACTATGTCTTACTACTGTTCTTCTTGCAGTTGGTACTACTGCTCGTATCTTCGTGTTCCTACTGTACTTAATACGTTCGTACAAGTAGTATAATTTGGGTCAGTCGATTTGTGAAAGAAGTTCGACAGAGCAAAGGAAGAAGACGGCAGAAGAGGTGGAAGAAGCCCTTCTAGCCATCCATGTTGCATCAAACGGCTCACATGAGTCGACTGACCCAAATTGCTCCTTCAGATTGCAGGATCCACATGGCATTGAAGGTCTCGAAGGAAGATTCTGCGTCCGCACCCGGTTTGCGGGCTCGACGCGCGCGACCAGCTTCCGCCGCGAGAGCCACAATGCACGCCTCCTCCGCGCGGGCGGAGACGACAATGACACGCTAGTTCCTCCTTGCCGGCGTGCTGGAGCACGCACTCATCCTCCTCTTCGTACGCTGTGTGCATAGACGCGGCTCCACCAGCTGCTCGCATGCTTGGCAGCGCGGCGGCATCGCGAGGAGGGACTACAGACGACGTGAGCGGGCGAGCCTTCGGCTTCATGGCACAGGGATGGCGGCGACACGACGGTGATGGGCGAGAAATTGTTGGCCGGAGCAGGCGGGCGCCGGCATGCACAACGGCGGCGGCGGCATATTGATGAGTGCGCGTGTGGGATCTTACTTTAGTTTTAAATATAAGGTTGGTCAAACTTAAAAGAAAACCGTACTAGTACACGTAAACATTAGACTTAGGCAGTGCTTTTATTAGTTAGTACCACAGCCACGATACGGAATCCTGTGCAAGCGCGTGAACCGCGGCCGCGCGGTCGATTGAATGGTGCGTCACCGTGTCGCGCTCGAAGGACATCCACCGAACCTTTTTGTGTGTGTGAAAACAATCCTCGAGTATTACTCAACTTTTTTTCCCGTGAAAGTTCTTGACGCTGCAATATTTCCATATATTTGAATTTAGCTGCAGTTCGTGTTTATTTGGATTTGGACGTTTTAGGTGCGCCCTAGTTTTTTTAATATTGATTTTGTGTGTGTGACTGAGAGAGAACGTGTGTATGTGTCCATATGTGTGTTGTGGCGGAAGGGCAATGTGGAGACGGTGTGCGTGTGATACAGACATAGAGAGGTGTGAATGTGCAAATGATCATGCATGAGTGAGACATAGACAGATGCCGATACGTTGTGTATACATGAGAGAACGGTCTTCTAGTTTACTTGTGTGTGTGTGAGAGAGAGAGACAGAGAGAGGAGCATCCGTAACACAACAACCATCTATCTCGATTCGTTTGTCCCTCGCACGGTTGCATGCAACACATGCATCAACGCGCACATTTTGACACCCTCACCCGGCCCCTGCCCACCTCAAGGCCCGCACAATCTCTTCGTGAATACCCATTTCTCTCCTTAGGTTTGTTTTCTCTCAATATCTGACAAACGCACACACAGAGAGAGAGAGAGAGACGCAGCACAACACACACACACACACACACACACACTCCCCCGAGCACACAATTCATCCCCATCCAAGGTTATACGGCGACTGAGGGAGTCCTGGATTAGGGGGTGTCCGGATGGCCGGACTATAACCTTCGGCCGGACTCTTGGACTACGAAGATACAAGATTGAAGACTTCGTCCCGTGTCCGGATGGGACTTTCCTTGGCGTGGAAGGCAAGCTTGGCGATACGGATATGTAGATCTCCTCCCATTGTAACCGACTCTGTGTAACCCTAGCCCTCTCCGGTGTCTATATAAACCAGAGAGTTTTAGTCCATAGGACGAACAACAATCATACCATAGGCTAGCTTCTAGGGTTTAGCCTCCTTGATCTCGCGGTAGATCTACTCTTGTACTACCCATATCATCAATATTAATCAAGCAGGAGTAGGGTTTTACCTCCATCAAGAGTGCCCGAACCTGGGTAAAAACATCGTGTACCTTGTCTCCTGTTACCATCCGCCTAGACGCACAGTTCGGGACCCCCTACCCGAGATCCGCCAGTTTTGACACCGACATAGGTGCTTTCATTGAGAGTTCCTCTGTGTCATCATCTTTAGGCCCGATGGCTCCCCCGATCATCAACAACGATGCGGTCCAGGGTGAGACTTTTCTCCCCGGACAGATCTTCGTATTCGGGGGCTTTGCACTGCGGGCCAATTTGCTTGGCCATCCGGAGCAGATCGAAAGCCACGCCCCTGGCCATCAGGTCAGATTTGGAAGTTTGAACTACACGGCCGACATCCGCGGAGACTTGATCTTCGACGGATTCGAGCCACGGCCAAGCGCGCCACACTGTCACGATGGGCATGATTTAGCTCTGCCGCCGAACAGTGCCCTGGAGGCCGCGCCCACATCAGCTCCGTCCCTTAGTTCGGAGCCAACTACGTTGATCGAGTACGGGTGGCTAGACACCCCCTCGGGGGCTGCAATCTCAATGGCGATCGAGCCGAACACCAGCCTTATCCTTTGCGAAGACCGTGACTCGTCCGATGGCCTTTTTCGAAGGCCGGACACGGAGGGCTTTGGGGGGCCATATGACTGCCTTCCGGCCCCGCCGGATTCGGAGAAACCCTCCGTGACAACACCTCAGGGTCACCTGCCTTGCAAGGCTATACGGCAGGGGGAGGCATTCCGCTCTCCATCATCTCCGGAAGAAGATCCCCCGAAGAGGAGCTCTGCTGAGAAGGGCTGAGATCCGAACTACAAGATAAAATTTCGGTTATTTTCCTTAGAAATAGAACAGGGATGTCTCTCATTTTAAACTCCCCTCTCTACTTATGGCTCGGTGGAGGGCTGATCCCCTTGGGGGCACAGTGCGGCCGAGGTATCCCCCGGCACAGGACCCTTTGATGAAGATTTCTTCCCCCGCTTTGAGACCATGGTCTCCGGGTCTTCAGAGGCAGTCCTCTTCTTCCCCCGGGTAGAGGAATTCTCGATTCCTCCTTTCCTGACAGCCTCCTTCGGGGAGGCGGTAGCTTCCTTGTCCCCCCCCCTTTGCCTTCTTCCAAGGGCACAACCTCCAGCATCCTGGTCAACATGGGATCCGTCGTGGTCTCAAGGAGGGGGCCCGGACACCTGATTAGCTTTGCTTTCGCTATCCACTCCTGTTTAAGGGACAACTCCTTTTAAGGGCAATTTTATGATAAATATACGGATAGCGCGTCCGGGCACATGGCTACTTACTTGAGTATCCGGGCGATTGCAGCTCAGACCTGCGTCCTCGGTCAAGTCCGGACACATTGCTTGTGATCTGAAGAACAATTTGTACATCTCCACGGGCGTCGCGCCCATAAAATGTTGGAGAGCTCGTGGTCCCTCTGGATTGAACTCCCACAGGCGGAGGGGGCGACGTTTGTAGGGCAGGGTTCGGCGAATCAACATGACCTGCGTCACTACGACCAGACTGATGTCTCTTTCTAGGAGATCTCGAATGCGGCCCTACAACAAGAGCACGTCCTTGGACGGCCCCCAGTCCAACCCTTTATTGACCCATGACGCTAGCTGTGGTGGGGGACCCGAGCGAAAAGCAGGTGGCGCCACCCACTTGGTGCCCCTGGGAGCTGTGATATAAAACCACTCTCGTTGCCATAAGCTGAACTCCTCTTGAAAAGAGCCCTCGGGCCATGGAGCGTCGGCATTCTTGCTTATAACAGCACCTCCGCATTCGGCCTGCTGTCCCATGATCATCTTCGGCTCTACTTTGAAGGTCTTGAGCCATAGTCCGAAGTGAGGAGTAATGCGGAGGAAGGCTTCACACACGACGATGAATGATGAAATGTGGAGGATGGACTCCGGAGCTAAGTCATGAAATTCCAGCCCATAATAGAACATAAACCCCCTCACGAAGGGATCCGTCGCAAAGCCTAACCCTCGGAGGAAGTGAGATACGAATACCACGTTCTCACCGGGCTTGGGAGTGGGAATAACCTGCCCTTGAGCAGGCAGCCTACGTGAGATTTCACCGGTTAGATACCTGGCATCTCTCAGCCTTAGCACGTCTTCTTCTGTAATGAAGGAGGGCATCCATCGGCCTTGAAGGTCGGAGCCGGACATCATCGAAGGTCCGAAGCACCTAAATCTGGAGCTTTGGGTGTTGGAACTCGAGGCAAGAGGCGGATTCGATTGAGATTGAAAGAAAGGAGTTGAGCCTTGGTCTCTTTATAAAGAGGTTGAATACCAAGAGCCCTCCCCGTGACCGTTTGGGACTCGCTTTTAATCGAGGAGACGTTCCAATGGGCACGACTGGGTTACCCACGTCCGTGTTAATGAGAATCCCGTAAATAAAGGGGACACGATCTCTGCTTCGACAAGACGTGCCAAGGAAACCGCCTCGCAAAATGCGCTGAGGTGGGACAGTAAAAATGATTCGAATAAAGGCTTGGTCGTGGTGTGATGTCACGCTCCGGGATACGTCAGCAGATTAGATTTGTGTAAATATTATTCTCTCTACGGAAGTATGTGGAACTTGTTTTGCAGAGCCGGACACTATCCTTGTGTTCAAAATCTTCTATGAAGTATTCGGAGGAGGAACCCGCCTTGCAATGTCGAAGACAATCTGCGCGCCAGACTCGTTGTCATTGAAGCCTGGTTCAGGGGCTACTGAGGGAGTCCTGGATTAGGGGGTGTCCGGATGGCCGGACTATAACCTTCGGCGGACTCTTGGACTACGAAGATACAAGATTGAAGACTTCGTCCCGTGTCCGGATGGGACTTTCCTTGGCGTGGAAGGCAAGCTTGGCGATACGGATATGTAGATCTCCTCCCATTGTAACCGACTCTGTGTAACCCTAGCCCTCTCCGGTGTCTATATAAACCGGAGAGTTTTTGTCCATAGGACGAACAACAATCATACCATAGGCTAGCTTCTAGGGTTTAGCCTCCTTGATCTCGCGGTAGATCTACTCTTGTACTACCCATATCATCAATATTAATCAAGCAGGAGTAGGGTTTTACCTCCATCGAGAGGGTCCGAACCTGGGTAAAAACATCGTGTCCCTTGTCTCCTGTTACCATCCGCCTAGACGCACAGTTCGGGACCCCCTACCCGAGATCCGCCAGTTTTGACACCGACATTGGTGCTTTCATTGAGAGTTCCTCTGTGTCGTCATCTTTAGGCCCGATGGCTCCCCCGATCATCAACAACGATGCGGTCCAGGGTGAGACTTTTCTTCCCGGACAGATCTTCGTATTCGGCGGCTTTGCACTGCGGGCCAATTCACTTGGCCATCCGGAGCAGATCGAAAGCCACGCCCCTGGCCATCAGGTCAGATTTGGAAGTTTGAACTACACGGCTGACATCCGCGGAGGCTTGATCTTCAACGGATTCAAGCCACGGCCGAGCGCGCCGCACTGTCATGATGGGCATGATTTAGCTCTGCCGCCGAACAGTGCCCTGGAGGCCGCGCCCGCATCAGCTCCGTCCCTTAGTTCGGAGCCAACTACGTTGATCGAGGACGGGTGGCTAGACACCGCCTCGGGGGCTGCAATCTCAACGGCGATCGAGCCGAACACCAGCCTTATCCTTTGCGAAGCCCGTGACTCCAAGGTGCCGGACTCTCCTCCGGAACCCGAGCCATCCTCGCCCTTGCCAATCGAATCCGATTGGGCAGCGATCATGGAATTCACCGCCGTGGATATTTTTCAGCACTCGCCCTTCGGCGACATTCTGAATTCACTAAGGTCTCTCTCTTTGTCAGGAGAGTCCTGGCCGGATTCCGACCGGTAGGATTGGGATGCGGACGACGAAGAAATTCGATGCCCACCCACCACCCACTTCGTAGCCACTGTCGACGATTTTGTTGGAAATATGCCCTAGAGGAAATAATAAAAGTATTATATTATATTTCTTTGTTCATGATAATTGTCTTTATTCATGCTATAATTGTGTTATCCGGAAATCGTAATACATGTATGAATAACAGACACCAACATGTCCCTAGTAAGCCTCTAGTTGACTAGCTCGTTGATCAACAGACAGTCATGGTTTCCTGACTATGGACATTGGATGTCATTGATAACGAGATCACATCATTAGGAGAATGATGTGATGGACAAGACCCAATCCTAAACATAGCATAAAGATCGTGTAGTTCGTTTGCTAGAGTTTTCCAATGTCAAGTATCTTTTCCTTAGACCATGAGATCGTGTAACTCCCGGATACCGTAGGAGTACTTTGGGTATACCAAACGTCACAACGTAACTGGGTGATTATAAAGGTAGACTACGGGTATCTCCGAAAGTGTCTGTTGGGTTGACATGGATCAAGACTGGGATTTGTCACTCCGTATGACGGAGAGGTATCACTGGGCCCACTCGGTAATGCATCATCATAATGAGCTCAAAGTGACCAAGTGTCTGGTCATGTGATCATGCATTACGGTACGAGTAAAGTGACTTGCCGGTAACGAGATTGAACGAGGTATTGGGATACCAACGATCGAATCTCGGGCAAGTAACATATCGATTGACAAAGGGAATTGCATATGGGGTTGATTGAATCCTCGACATCGTGGTTCATCCGATGAAATCATCATGGAGCATGTGGGAGCCAACATGGGTATCCAGATCCCGCTGTTGGTTATTGACCGGAGAGTCGTCTCGGTCATGTCTGCTTGTCTCCCGAACCCGTAGGGTCTACACACTTAAGGTTCGGTGACGCTAGGGTTGTGAAGATATGTATATGCAGTAACCCGAATGTTGTTCGGAGTCCCGGATGAGATCCCGGACGTCACGAGGAGTTCCGGAATGGTCCGGAGGTAAAGAATTATATATAGGAAGTGCTGTTTCGGCCATCGGGACAAGTTTCGGGGTTATCGGTATTGTACCGGGACCACCGGAGGGGTCCCGGGGGCCCACCGGGTGGGGCCCCCTGTCCCGGGGGGCCACATGGGCTGTAGGGGGTGCGCCTTGGCCTAGATGGGCCAAGGGCACCAGCCCCAAAAGCCCATGCGCCTAGGGTTCCACATAAGGGAAGAGTCCCAATGGTGGAAGGCACCTCTAGGTGCCTTGGGGGGGGGAGGGAAACCTCCCCTTGGCTGCCGCACCTAGGAGATTGGATCTCCTAGGCTGGCGCACCACCCCCCTTGGCCCTCCTATATATAGTGGGGGAGAGGAGGGACTTCATACACCAGCCCCTGGCGCCTCCCTCTCTCCCCGTTACGTCTCTCTCTCGTAGTATAGGCGAAGCCCTGCTACTGTGACGCCCTGCATCCACCACCACGCCGTCGTGCTGCTGGATCTTCATCAACCTCTCCTCCCCCTTGCTGGATCAAGAAGGAGGAGACGTCTCCCGTCCCGTACGTGTGTTGAACGCGGAGGTGCCGTCCGTTCAGCGCTTGGTCATCGGTGATTTGGATCACGTCGTGTTCGACTACATCATCCCCGTTCTTTGAACGCTTCCGCTCGCGATCTACAAAGGTATGTAGATGCATCCGATGACTTGTTGCTAGATGAACTCATAGATGGATCTTGGTGAAACCGTAGGAAAATTTTTGTTTTCTGCAACGTTCCCCAACAGTGGCATCATGAGCTAGGTCTATGCGTAGTTCTTCTTGCGCGAGTAGAACACAATTATGTTGTGGGCGTAGATGTTGTCAACTTTTGCCGCTACTAGTCTTATCTTGCTTCAGCGGTATTGTGGGATGAAGCGGCCCGGACCAACCTTACACGTACTTACGTGAGACCGGTTCCACCGACTAACATGCACTAGTTGCATAAGGTGGCTGGCGGGTGTCTGTCTCTCCTACTTTAGTTGGAGCGGATTCGATGAAAGGGTCCTTATGAAGGGTAAATAGAAGTTGACAAATCACGTTGTGGCTTTAACGTAGGTAAGAAACGTTCTTGCTAGAACCCTAATTCAGCCACGTAAAACTTGCAACAACAATTAGAGGACGTCTAACTTGTTTTTGCAGCAAGTGGTTTGTGATATGATATGGCCAAAGTTGTGATGAATGATGAATGATCTATATGTGATGTATGAGATGTTCATGCTATTGTAATAGGAATCACGACTTGCATGTCGATGAGTATGACAACCGGCAGGAGCCATAGGAGTTGTCTTTATTCTTTTATATGACCTGCGTGTCATTGAGAAACGCCATGTAAATTACTTTACTTTATTGCTAAATGCGTTAGCCATAGTAGTAGAAGTAATAGTTGGCGAGCAACTTCATGGAGACACGATGATGGAGATCATGATGATGGAGATCATGGTGTCAAGCCGGTGACAAGATGATCATGGAGCCCCAAGATGGAGATCAAAGGAGCTATGTGATATTGGCCATATCATGTCACGTTTATTATTTGATTGCATGTGATGTTTATCATGTTTTGCATCTTGTTTACTTAGACGACGGTAGTAAATAAGATGATCCCTCATATTAATTTCAAGAAGTGTTCCCCCTAACTGTGCACCGTTGCGACAGTTCGCTGTTTCAACACCACGTGATGATCGGGTGTTTGATTCAGACGTTCACATACAACGGGTGTAAGACAGATTTACACATGCAAACACTTAGGTTGACTTGACGAGCCTAGCATGTACAGACATGGCCTCGGAACACAGAAGACCGAAAGGTCGAGCATGAGTCGTATAGAAGATACGATCAACATGAAGATGTTCACCGACGTTGACTAGTCCGTCTCACGTGATGATCGGACACGGTCTAGTTAACTCGGATCATGTAATACTTAGATGACTAGAGGGATGTCTAATCTAAGTGGGAGTTCATTAATAATTTGATTAGATGAACTTAATTATCATGAACTTAGTCTAAAATCTTTACAATATGTCTTGTAGATCAAATGGCCAACGTTGTCCTCAACTTCAACGCGTTCCTAGAGAAAACCAAGCTGAAAGACGATGGCAGCAACTATACGGACTGGGTCCGGAACCTGAGGATCATCCTCATAGCTGCCAAGAAAGATTATGTCCTAGAAGCACCGCTAGGTGACGCACCGTCCCAGAGAACCAAGACGTTATGAACGCTTGGCAGACGTACTGATGACTAACTCCCCTCGTTCAGTGCGGCATGCTTTACAGCTTAGAGCCGGGGCTCCAAAAACGTTTTGAGAGACATGGAGCATATGAGATGTTCGAGGAGCTGAAAATGGTTTTTCAAGCTCATGCCCGGATCGAGAGATATGAAGTCTCCGATAAGTTCTTCAGCTGTAAGATGGAGGAAAATAGTTCTGTCAGTGAGCACATACTCACTATGTCTGGGTTACATAACCGCTTGACTCAGCTGAGAGTTAATCTCCCGGATGACGCGGTCATTGACAGAATCCTCCAGTCGCTTCCACCAAGCTACAAGAGCTTTGTGATGAACTTCAATATGCAGGGGATGGTAAAGACCATTCCTGAAGTATTTGCTATGCTGAAATCAGCAAAGGTAGAAGTCAAGAAGGAACATCAAGTGTTGATGGTGAATAAAACCACTAAGTTCAAGAAAGGCAAGGGTAAAAAGAACTTCAAGAAGGACGGCAAAGAAGTTGCCGCGCCCGGCAAGCAAGATGCTGGGAAGAAGCCAAAGAATGGACCCAAGCCCGAGACTGAGTGCTTTTATTGCAAGGGAAGCGGTCAATGGAAGCGGAACTGCCCCAAATACTTAGCAGACAAGAAGGCCGGCAAAACAAAAGGTATATGTGATATACATGTAATTGATGTGTACCTTACTAGTGTCTGTAGTAGCTCCTGGGTATTTGATACCGGTGCAGTTGCTCACATTTGTAACTCAAAGCAGGGGCTGCGGAATAAGCGAAAACTGGCAAAGGATGAGGTGACGATGCGCGTCGGGAATGGTTCCAAGGTCAATGTGATCGCCGTCGGCACGCTACCTCTACATTTACCTTCGGGATTAGTTTTAAACCTTAATAATTGTTATTTAGTACCAGTTTTGAGCATGAACATTGTATCGGGATCTCGTTTAATTCGAGATGGCTACTCATTTAAATCCGAGAATAATGGTTGTTCTATTTATATGAGAGATATGTTTTATGGTCATGCTCCTATGGTGAATGGTTTATTCTTTATGAATCTCGAACGTAATGCTACACATGTTCATAAGGTGAGTACCAAAAGATGCAAGGTTGATAATGATAGTCCCACATACTTGTGGCACTGCCGCCTTGGTCACATAGGTGTCAAACGCATGAAGAAGCTCCATGCTGATGGACTTTTAGAGTCTCTTGATTATGAATCATTTGACACGTGCGAACCATGCCTCATGGGTAAAAATGACCAAGACTCCGTTCTCAGGAACAATGGAGCGAGCAACCAACTTATTGGAAATCATACATACTGATGTGTGCGGTCCAATGAGTGTTGAGGCTCGCGGTGGCTATCGTTATGTTCTCACCCTCACTGATGACTTAAGTAGATATGGGTATATCTACTTAATGAAACACAAGTCTGAAACCTTTGAAAAGTTCAAGGAATTTCAGAGTGAGGTTGAGAATCAACGAGACAGGAAAATCAAGTTTCTGCGATCAGATCGTGGAGGAGAATACTTGAGTCATGAATTTGGCACACACTTAAGAAAATGTGGAATAGTTTCACAACTCACGCCGCCTGGAACACCTCAGCGTAATGGTGTGTCCGAACGTCGTAATCGCACTCTATTAGATATGGTGCGATCTATGATGTCTCTTACCGATTTACCGCTATCCTTTTGGGGCTATGCTTTAGAGACTGCCGCATTCACTTTAAATAGGGCTCCGTCGAAATCCGTTGAGACGACACCATATGAATTATGGTTTGGGAAGAAACCTAAGCTGTCGTTTCTAAAAGTTTGGGGATGCGATGCTTATGTCAAGAAACTTCAACCTGAGAAGCTCGAACCCAAGTCGGAAAAATGCGTCTTCATAGGATACCCAAAAGAACTATTGGGTATACCTTCTACCTCAGATCCGAAGGCAAGATCTTTGTTGCCAAGAATGGGTCCTTTCTAGAGAAGGAGTTTCTCTCGAAAGAAGTAAGTGGGAGGAAAGTAGAACTTGATGAAGTATTACCTCTTGAACCGGAAAATGACGCAACTCAAGAAAATGTTCCTAAGGTGCCAGCACCGACTAGAGAGGAAGTTAATGATAATGATCAAGATACTTCTGATCAAGCTCCTACTGAAATTCGAAGGTCCACAACGACACGTTCCGCACCAGAGTGGTACGGCAACCCTGTCTTGGAAATCATGTTGTTAGACAACGGTGAACCTTCAAACTATGAAGAAGCGATGGCGGGCCCGGATTCCGACAAATGGCTAGAAGCCATGAAATCCGAGATAGGATCCATGTATGAAAACGAAGTATGGACTTTGACTGACTTGCCCGTTGAGCAGCGAGCCATAGAAAATAAATGGATCTTTAAGAAGAAGACAGACGCGGATGGTAATGTGACCATCTATAAAGCTCGGCTTGTCGCTAAGGGTTATCGACAAGTTCAAGGGGTTGACTACGATGAGACTTTCTCACCGGTAGCGAAGCTAAAGTCCGTCCGAATCATGTTAGCAATTGCCGCATTTTACGATTATGAAATATGGCAAATGGACGTCAAAACGGCATTCCTTAATGGTTTCCTTAAGGAAGAATTGTATATGATGCAGCCGGAAGGTTTTGTCGATCCTAAGAATGCTGACAAAGTGTGCAAGCTCCAACGCTTGATTTATGGGCTGGTGCAAGCATCTCGGAGTTGGAACATTCGCTTTGATGAGATGATCAAAGCGTTTGGGTTTACGCAGACTTATGGAGAAGCCTGTGTTTACAAGAAAGTGAGTGGGAGCTCTGTAGCATTTCTCATACTATATGTAGATGACATACTTTTGATGGGAAATGATATAGAACTCTTGGACAACACCAAGGCCTACTCGAATAAGAGTTTTTCAATGAAGGACCTTGGAGAAGCTGCTTATATATTAGGCATCAAGATCTATAGGGATAGATCGAGACGCCTCATAGGTCTTTCACAAAGCACATACCTTGATAAGATATTGAAGAAGTTCAATATGGATCAGTCTAAGAAGGGGTTCTTGCCTGTGTTGCAAGGTGTGAAATTGAGCTCAGCTCAATGTCCGACCACGGCAGAAGATATAGAAGAGATGAGTGTCATCCCCTATGCCTCAGCCATAGGTTCTATTATGTATGCCATGCTGTGTACCAGACCTGATGTAAACCTTGCCATAAGTTTGGTAGGAAGGTACCAAAGTAATCCCGGCAAGGAACACTGGACAGTGGTCAAGAATATCCTGAAGTACCTGAAAAGGACTAAGGAAATGTTTCTCGTTTATGGAGGTGATGAAGAGCTCGTCGTAAAGGGTTACGTCGACGCTAGCTTCGACACAGATCTGGATGACTCTAAGTCACAAACCGGATACGTGTATATGTTGAATGGTGGAGCAGTAAGCTGGTGCAGCTGCAAGCAGAGTGTCGTGGCGGGATCAACATGTGAAGCAGAGTACATGGCAGCCTCGGAGGCAGCACATGAAGCAATATGGGTGAAGGAGTTCATCACCGACCTAGGAGTCATACCCAATGCGTCGGGGCCAATCAAACTCTTTTGTGACAACACTGGAGCTATTGCACTTGCCAAGGAGCCCAGATTTCACAAGAAGACAAGGCACATCAAGTGTCGCTTCAACTCCATTCGTGAAAATGTTCAAGATGGAGACATAGAGATTTGTAAAGTACATACGGACCTGAACGTAGCAGATCCGTTGACTAAACCTCTCCCTAGGGCAAAACATGATCAACACCAGAATTCCATGGGTGTTCGATTCATCACAATGTAACTAGATTATTGACTCTAGTGCAAGTGGGAGACTATTGGAAATATGCCCTAGAGGCAATAATAAAAGTATTATATTATATTTCTTTGTTCATGATAATTGTCTTTATTCATGCTATAATTGTTTTATCCGGAAATCGTAATACATGTGTGAATAATAGACACCAACATGTCCCTAGTAAGCCTCTAGTTGACTAGCTCGTTGATCAACAGACAGTCATGGTTTCCTGACTATGGACATTGGATGTCATTGATAACGAGATCACATCATTAGGAGAATGATGTGATGGACAAGACCCAATCCTAAACATAGCATAAAGATCGTGTAGTTCGTTTGCTAGAGTTTTCCAATGTCAAGTATCTTTTCCTTAGACCATGAGATCGTGTAACTCCCGGATACCGTAGGAGTACTTTGGGTATACCAAACGTCACAACGTAACTGGGTGATTATAAAGGTAGACTACGGGTATCTCCGAAAGTGTCTGTTGGGTTGACATGGATCAAGACTGGGATTTGTCACTCCGTATGACGGAGAGGTATCACTGGGCCCACTCGGTAATGCATCATCATAATGAGCTCAAAGTGACCAAGTGTCTGGTCATGTGATCATGCATTACGGTACGAGTAAAGTGACTTGCCGGTAACGAGATTGAACGAGGTATTGGGATACCGACGATCGAATCTCAGGCAAGTAACATATCGATTGACAAAGGGAATTGCATACGGGGTTGATTGAATCCTCGACATCGTGGTTCATCCGATGAAATCATCTTGGAGCATGTGGGAGCCAACATGGGTATCCAGATCCCGCTGTTGGTTATTGACCGGAGAGTCGTCTCGGTCATGTCTGCTTGTCTCCCGAACCCGTAGGGTCTACACACTTAAGGTTCGGTGACGCTAGGGTTGTGAAGATATGTATATGCAGTAACCCGAATGTTGTTCGGAGTCCCGGATGAGATCCCGGACGTCACGAGGAGTTCCAGAATGGTCCGGAGGTAAAGAATTATATATAGGAAGTGCTGTTTCGGCCATCGGGACAAGTTTCGGGGTTATCGGTATTGTATCGGGACC